>NC_092363.1:10497730-10686529 GCF_030848805.1 Temnothorax longispinosus | reverse complement strand
GTCCTCGCATAGACCATATATGGACATGTCGAAGCAGAGCGCAACGCATGACCATATAGGCGCGGAATTTCAAGACACCACCCCATGACTCATTGCTGGCAAGCGAGCAACCCCACTAGAAGTAGACTCATATCCGCTAGACAACGCCTTATGACTCATTGTAACGAGGTGCGGTCACCTCCCACTACCGTTTCCAAAATTGTATAAAAGCGGAATCTTTCACCCTCTCGATGGAGAGTGTGGAACGAGCCAGGAAAGGTCACATATCTTATACTTGTTCCATCCTCCCATATAAACCACTTGTATCGTGAAAGTTTTATAATAAATATCATATATTCTTTTATATCAAAAGAAAGATAAAGATTATTGAATACCTACTTTCGACGGATCCAAGGAGTCATAATCTGCATCGCCGACCAACAGCTAATTATCCTGGGGTTTTACCCCCTTAACTGCAAGAAAAAGAACCCATCAACGGAGACGTTCTGCTGGATCGAGCCACCTCGCATCACTCAGGACGTCACAATATTTACAATCATGATGTAAGTAGAAACTTTCTACTAGAAAGCATCAATGGTAAATCATAAATTTGTTTATACGCATATACAAATTTCAGAAATATATATATTTAATGATAAAAAAATTAATTGTTATTAATTATTATTTGTGATTATAATGAATAGAAGTTTTTCAGCACAAACTATGTATGTTTTTTGAAATCTTGAATTTTACATTTTCAGGATCCTAATGCTAATAACAATGACATGGAGAATGACAGGTGCTGCAGTTCAAGTCATCAGAATGTTAACTCGACAGAAAGTTTGAATGATAATATTTCAATATCTGCATCAAGCTCATTAATTGAAATGCAGGTAACGTGTATCCCAGCAAACGAAAAAAGATTGAAAAGAATTCAAACGGGATTGCCAGGAATTCAATTAAGGACTTTCCGAATTCCATTCTGTCAAAAAAAGGGATTGAAATAGTTTCAATATCATGGAATTCCTTATTTTGGAAAGAATTTGTCTTTTTTGAATCCCATCCAATTCCGACACAAAAATATTATACCACTGAATGCCAGGTTAGGGATTGAAAAGTTTCGTGATGAATTCCATTGAATACCATTGATTCCGTTAACGAAATGAATACCACTGAATGCCAGGTTAGGGATTGGAAAGTTTCGTGATGAATTCCATTGAATACCATTGATTCCGTTAACGAAATGAATACCATTGAATGCCAAACTAGGAATTAAAAATTTCTGTATTGAATTCCATTGAATTCCGTCTATCTTGACAATAAAATGAATACCATTGAATGCCAGGATAGGGATTAAAAAGTGTCCGTGTTGAACTCCATTGAATTCCGACCATTCCGACAATGAAATAAATACAATTGAATCCCAAATTTAGAAATAAATATGTATATATCAAATTCTATTGAATTCCGGCGACATTTACAACAGAACAAATTCCATTTTATTTCAAATTAAGATTAAAAAACGAGTATAATACGTTAAATTCCTAGTTTTATCCCATCGTTATTTAAATCTATAATATATATTGAATATGTCATTCCCTATCACTTATAAAATTGAAAGTCATTCTTATGAATTAATTGTAATTTTAAAAGTTTCGTATTAGTTTAATTTTTGGTAACTTTGGGATAAACAGACTAATGTAAAACATTAAATTTTTAAATATTTAACAGTCAGTATTGTTACATTAAAATAAAACGTTTTATTTACAAAAATCATATTAGACAATTTTTATTGTAAATATATATACAATTAAGTTGACAATAAAATAAATTATATTATTTTTTGTTTTTCAGCGTACAGCGTGAGCTCGATGAGGAGAATTATATTCTAATCTACCCCCCCAGATAGCACAGAGATTCGAAAAAGAATTCTTTTTTATGTCACTAATTCTGAATTCTTTTTTAGATGCAAAAAGAATTTTTTTTGCATCTAAAAAAGAATTCAGAATTGGTGACATACAAAAGAATTCTTTTTTGATTCTTTGTGCTATCTGGATACTCCGAGTAACAAGCACATAAAATCATATAAGACATAGTGTTTTTTAAAATAATATTAAGTATTATAATACGCATTCTTACAATAAATTACATTATCAATTTTACATAAAATTATCGATTAAGGATAATTTTTAAAAGTAAAAGGTTTTAATTAATCAGCCTCGAATACATTAGGCATTGAACAAACATACATTTGTTCTCCAATGTCTACTAGAACCATCTTTGAAGCAACCTCGACTATCGACACTAAAAATTGATTACTTGTTGTTAGCGATCTTATCTTCCACATATGTGGTATCTCAATTTCTCCAAGAATTACCTTCTCTAAAGGCAATTCGCTGACATTGAAATAACATCCAGTATCGGGAAAAATGATTATTTCTAAAATTTGTGCAATTTTCTTTGATTTTAGCTGAATAATACTATTATTCCATTTTTTGGACCGCGTATAATTTTTAATTTGGTATAATTGGCCATTATACACACATTTCTCATATTTTAGACCTCCAGCTGTGCATGCATCTGCAAAATATTTGCCCGATCCAAAAAAAGTTACACCCTCTGTAACTTCTACGTTTACAGTTGATCGATTGCCACCAAATAATTTATCACAATAAATTTTTACATTATTCGATAAGGAATTTGTAGCTACGCCTACTCGATATGACATAACTTGCAATGATTTTTTGGCCATTTGTTGCTCTACACCCTTTGGCCCATTGACTAGTTGCTTCAAAACAAAAATGTTACTTTCATACGGGAAAGCCGATGTCGCCCAAAGAGGTCCTGATTTTCTAACAGATTGAACGCAATGGAGAATAGAATGAACATTATATCGCATTGCAGTCGTCCCATACAAATTTTCAAAATCTGCTACGAACTTCAAGAGATCTACTTCGCACTGATCCAGTTCAGAATGCGAGATTGAGGTCTTTTGTAAAATATACATGCTTTTGACAAATAGTACGTAATGTTCGAGATTTTTCTTTGGCACTAAATCCATACAAACAGGTATAGAGTAATATAACAACCATGACTTCCAGTCTTTTGCTTTAAAATTACTATAATTAGTCATTAGTTGCGGCAACTTCCGCAAATCGCGAGGAGGTTGAATTCTACATAATCTTTCGTTAATGATTTTCCTTGCATCGCGACTTAGAATTTTTGTGAATAAATCCCATACGTGTTTTGTTACGCCTAAAATGACTGTATGCATGCAATCAAGTGGAAAACCCCACACCATATCAAAATTTGATAATGATGCAAGTACCGAATCTCCCTTCACTCCTCGACTTTGTAATCCAGTTTTAGCCGATACTTGCGTATCATATAAATGAGTTTTATGAATTCTTAACTCGGATTCTTGGTACTTGAAAGGATAACGCATAGCAGAAATATATAGCCCGGGATGATAACAGTAGCTACATCCAAAATATCCATTATATTGTATTCTATTTTGAACTACTGGTCGAGCTACGGAGTCCATTGAACAACATAAAACAGTTGGCGTATATGAGGTACGAACATTATCAACCGTTATGCCAAGATCAACACCGTCTTCACATAATCGATTGATTTGTTTAATAAACTCCGTAATGTATGTATTCATAAGTTGAGGAGTCGGCTCATGTTCAACAATCATGATACCTACCGTCAATACATATTTAAGTCGCATTGTTGGCGGTAAATCATTGAAAATGAGTTGAAGAGGCCAAAAACTTCGTTTTGACTTATGAAATAACGGCACTCCATCAGTATTAATATTGCATGTTAAATAAGTGGGATAGTCCATAATCAATTCACAATATAATTCTCCGTCGCTTATATCACTAATATCTCTACTTTCCTGTGTAACGCGCCGAGCATTAATTTTTTCAATCAAAGCATTCTGAACATTTTTATCTTGCATAAGTAAATCTAATTGGTACCGTAAATCTATAGATAAAAACATATTTGTGCTTGACAAACTTATATTGTGTTTATGATTGCAAAACTCGCACAATATTTGATTCGCGTCAAAATGTTTCTTTGTTGTGGAATATAATTTGCTGTAACAATTAGTGCAATAATAATGATAAGTTATTATATTATCCGGTGGGTCAATTTCCTTCGCGAATCTATGATTTGATATATTAATATTACGAAAAGCTGGTCCAGCACATATACGAAGAAGTTCCATTATGGATTTGCGCGCTTCATTTGACGCACGATATCGCAAACAGTGCCCAGCTACCATCGAGACAACATCATCTACACTTAAACCCGCCGCCGGAAACATTATTGCACTACCTGTGCGTGTATGAAATTCTTCATTTCGCACGTCTAAATCATCTTCATTTTTTTCAATGTCATCAACACTCCCAGTGACGCTTCCTGCATCCGATGTGTTTTCATCAAATACCATTACCCATTCTTGATCTTCAAATGAGATATTCTCTTGCACGCATTGTGCAGATTGTGGTATTGTATTTTCGTGACTAACACCAGCACTGCCAATGACTTCTTGTTCAAATATTCCAGCGTTGCAAAGCTGATTCGAACACGATGGTTCACAATCAGTAATCCCTACAAGGAACACAAGAGATTTATTATTACTCTTGAAAAGCCATTAATATGATACACAAAAGATATTGAAAAATTACTAAAATAAAGATATTAATATGATTATGATACACAAAAGATATCGAAAAATTATTCAAATAAAGATATATATTTAAATATATATTTTGTTGCAATACCATCAAATTAAACAAGAAATAAATTAATACTTTTGTTTCCAAATTAATAAGATAATGATATTAATTTATTGTACCATAATTGTACCAAAACGTATATATATTTCATTAAATTTTAAATAAATTTGTAGAGATCTCTAAAATTCGCAAGAACATGATTACGATAAACATCGTTCTAAATTGATTGAAATTTATTTCATGTAAAATCCAAAATAAAGTATTTTTTATTTACCTAAAATCTTCTTTCTTCTAATCTTTTTTTCGCATTAGTTATAAAAAAATTTAATTTTTGTTATAAAGTGAAGAAGCTGTAAACTCTCTTTATAAATTACGTAGGCCTGCCAATATGATGGGCCTGAAAGATGTTTCAGATGTTGCAATGGTTTTCGAAGTATTTTTATTTGTTGAATTCAAATCCGCCCGCAAAAATTGTCTATCACGTTCTTTTTTAGAAAAATATGATTTTATGAGCTAAAAACAGCGATTTTTGCAATATTAAGCCGTTACTGTAGCCGACTAATTAATCTCTTCAATATTTTCTTTGCGGTATCTTAAAGAGCTATCTTTTATTTTTATATAGCGTTCTTTATTTGCGTTTATTTTTTTCGTTGAACTGTAAAAGTTTTAAGAAGAAAACTTTTTAAAGTAAATCCTGTAATGTACACAAGGAACTGGACTAGTGTTTACATAAGCTGTATATTTTAAGGGGTTTTTGAGGTGACTGATTTCGAATCTGCCATCAGATTTGCAAAATTAATTTGTTTAAACAAATTGTTATAAATTATTTGTTTAAATAATTTGTTTAAACAAGTTATTGCAAAATTCAATTTTTTGAACCTGTACTTATATATAATTTTTTTATTATTTTTCCCTAGAACATAATTTTAAGATTTTTTTTTTTTAATTAAATTTTGCAATAAAACTTTCACAACCCGGCAAAAAAAATTGTACGTAAATAAAGAAAAGTCGCTTTATAAAGATAAAAAATAGCTCTTTAAGATACCGCACAAAAAATATTACAAAAATTAATTAGTCGACTACAATAACAATTTAAATATGACAAAAATAACTGCTCATAAAACCCCTTTTTTTAGTTTTATGATAATACAAGACTGTATCACATTCTGCACCTGGGAAATATTTATTATTACAAAAATATTTATAATTACAGCCCAAAGTATTACAATTTTTTAATTTATATACTTTATATACGCGATACATATACCGTAGTAAAGCAAAATTAATAAATTCTTGTCATAATATTTAGAGCTTGTGAACAAAACTGTGATACTAACTTTATATATTAATATAAAAAAAAAAATTTCATTGTCAAGACACAGCATAGAATTGAATATTAGAATCCTGGCTAAGGTATTATTTTTCTCTATAAAATTTCTTTACAGTTTTACGAGGGAAGGGGGGATATAGATGCTAGTTAGCATTAAAAATATTAAATGGCTTGTCAATTTAATTTCTGATATTACGTTCCGGCTTCATGTAAGGACTGTGTTTTAAGACCGACAAATATGCGGCGCGCAGTTCGCGTGAGCTATGTTTCGTATATAAATTTACACAAATAATTATTAGGCACTAAAGAACCGCCGCAGATTTTCTGCAGACCGACATAGGCATTTCTATATATCCTTGTTTGAATACTAGATATTGTCACTGAATTTGATTCTTATCCAGCATTGGCTTTAATAATATATATTTCCTTGTTCCCAAATTGAAAATGTCATACTGTCCTATATATATTTTCATATATGATACAAATTTTCTTTTTACTTAAAAAATTAGTGACTTGATCAACAAATACAAAAAACATTGTTACGTCTTGGAATAAAAAACCATCATACAGCAGATAAAAAGTATTTATGAAGAATGCGATAAAGAAAAGGTGAAAATAAACAAGTGCCCAAAAGTTAGAAGTTCATTATTATAATAAAATTGAAATAATATTAAACCTGTGCGTTCATCTATGCGAAGTAACATTGCGTCGTATTTCTGTTTCCATTTCGTATATGTACGACACCATATTCTTGTTGAAGTTTCTGTGTAACCACAGTTTATATCTTTTTCTTTCCATGTTGTATTTAGTGTTTCAATATTCACTGCAATTCAATGCAACAAAAAAATTAGCAATATACAACAGTATTTTGTTAAATTGATAAAAAATCTTACCTTGAATACCGTAAAATGATCTCTGCTATCTGCTTCCAATGACTGCGTATAATTTTAATGGAAGATGTACAGGTCAACAATGCAGTCTTTCAAAATCTGAATGTCACATACTTGAAACGCAAATATTCGAAAGTCACAGAAATATGTAACTGCTTTCCGTGGATGCACTGCACAAGACGTAAATTACGTAGTTACGTATTATAAATTACGTATTACACAATATAGGCTGATCAGGCTTCTCTCATGTTCGGCAATTGACATTTTGAAGGTTAATCGACCGATTAGATTAACTCGCGTTGGTGAAACCGAGCCTAAAGGTGCCTTTTCATGCTGACGCTCGACGCTCATTTTCAGCGGCAAGAAGGTCGCATGACCACAATTGACGCCGGCGTCAATTGAAATTCATGAAAAGGAAAACAGCGTCAAAATTTCGGCGTCTTCGCGCTGCTTTGGCTTTGACGCTTGAAGTTGGAAAAATCCAACTTCTCTTTCTTGACGCTGGCATCATAGTGATGTCACGTGACGTCGCTCAACGCTGTTTTTCAGCGTCCCATGAATTGGCACCTTAATGCTGGGTCTAAAATGCAAGCCGCAGAATCGTGAGTCGCAAGAATTGACCAATCACAGTCGATTATTCTCCTCAAATTCGACTGTGATTGGTCAATTCTTGCGACTCACGACTCTGTGACTTGCATTGTAGACCCAGCATAAGGCTTTTGTTTCCGATATGAACACGTGCGTCCCGGCTGCGCGTGACGTAGTAGTCAATGATTGGGCGCACGCTTGCGGCAATAGACACGTAGACAGTAGCCGAATATTATCGTTATGTTGATTCTCAGTGTCCGGCGAATGTGATTTTCTCTGCTTTCGCGTGTATCGGTATTTTCATCCTTAGTCCTTATATCATTTCTTGAGCTGTGTATTCGCGTTCGGTTCTCTTGCCTGCACAGCATTAATCGATTCTCGCGTCGTTTAAGTTTGACCAATTTCTCGTGTTCGGTTTCTGCCACAGTGGCAGAAAGTGGCAAACAGTGCCGTTTCTACCGAACACGAGGAAATCGGTCAGACTTAAACAATGCAATGAGCTTTTTACGGTACGTGAGTTCATGATTTTTAGTTAATTTTTAAACAAGTAGAAATTTATTAAGACCTAACATGTATGCGTACGTGCGGATTCCGCCAACAAAAAATGTCCGCGAGATTCGGAAAGTTATGTCGGTGAGGGATATTAAAAAGTTCAAATCGCAAAATCCACTTAATCCGCGACAATTATATAAAATTAAACACAATGGAGATATTGTCGTAGGTCACGTTCTATGTACTGCAAGTAAGTAAAAAAATCTAATTTTCTTATATACTTAAATTTTCTATTGTACTAGATTATCAAAAATTTCCTTAAAAATTCAACATTTAATGCAACAGATTTTTCATAAAAATTTATTGTTAAATATTTTTATTATTAATTTATTATCATTATTTGTAGGTACCAAGAGCGAATTGGAAGCAATGGTGGCAAGAAAAAGAATGAATATTCCACCGTCCCAACATCTACTGTCAGCATCTGACAGCTTTAGCACCGATACTGAAAACTCACCAAAGTCTGCTAAGGTACGTTAATATACAAAGAAACAATGACTCTACAGTAAATTTTTTATGTTTCTTTTATAGAGGATAGATGAAGATTTAGAAAATAGAAAACAACATAGGCTAAAGCAATTGAAAGAACGTCAGGCTTTGTGTGCAATTAATGCACAATCTGTTGAAGAATACCAGGTATGAAAATTTGATACAAATTTTTATATACCTGATATAAAGTAATTTATGCAATTATAACGCAATTATAAAGCAATTATAACAAACACATTATTAAACAGGAACATAGCACTTGCAACAGAAGCTCGTCGACTTTAAATATTGAAATTGAAGATTTAAAAAGTACTGTAAACGCATATAAAGTCCAATGTGACTTCTTAAAAGACAGTCTCCAAAAAAAAGAAAAAATAATTGCAGAAAATGCGGAATAGATTGCTAAACAAAAAGATATGGAAGTAACTATTGTGGCATTAGAGAAAGAAGTACAATCATTACGCCGATTGAATTACGATGTTGAATTGCAGGAATCTGCAATCTTAAAAGGAAAAAAAATTCAAAGTTCGTATATATATATGTTTAATATACACAACATAGCAGCTATATTGTACAATATGAAATAATAATACAATTATTATTATGTAATTGATCACTTTTTCACAGGTTTCAATGAAGGCAACAATTTAAATGTGGTTACAGGAAACAACCTGACAGTATCAAATAAACATCCCGCAGTTGGTTCTATAACGCCTGATAATAAAAGCGTAAGTGAGTTCAATGTTTGCAAGATTAATCTACAGATATTCCTCTACTTACAACAAGATTACGTTCGTAAAACTTTGTTATTTGTAAATCAAATTTATTTGTAAGTCGAATGAATAGCATTATTATATTTTATGTAGTTTATATGAATGAAACATTATTTAAGCAAAATAATTATAACTAAAAACGATTAGAGATCTATTTAGAAAATGACAAAGGAAAATGTTTTTCTAAATTATCATTTTTAATACATTTATTATAAAATTAATATTTAGCTGCACCTCGCACAGCGACTAATAATTTAATATGAAAGACTGATATTTATAGTTTGATCTTATATTTAAGATCTTAAGTTTATCGTTAAATACTTTGTTTTTAATGAAATTGTATCTAAAGACAAACTTAAGACAATCTTAAGTTATATCAGACTAGAGATTGAGATTGAGATTGAATTGAAATTTCACCAATCAAAGTTAAAGAATATTGGTTTCTTATTGGTTCATTTTATTCAATCCCAATATCAATCTCCAGTTTGATACGGGCTTAATAAAAAACTAAACTATGAATGTCAACCAAAAAATAATAATAAAAAAGTAAATGTTCTTATTCGTATGAACATCCATTTTTATAGTTGGCGCATTTTCTTTATTTTACTTTTTTTTGTAGAGAAAACATCTTTTTTTGAAAAAGATAATTTCGTTAAAATTTCACACATTTGTAGTACCAAATTAAAGTTATTTTGTATAAAGTTATTTTGTATTTGTCGAAAAAACAAATTTTTTAAAAAAAGTTATAATTTTATTTTGTACGAGAATAAATTTTTGAGGACGTTCCTCGCATATACTTGGCGCAAGGCATTACACTGTGCCTCTTGATTTTAAAATTTTTTTATTTTTTTTAAATAAATATTTATATATTTAACAACATTAAATAGTAATTAAATAAATATGAAAAAAGTGTCTTTAAGTTTGCGTTATTATAAATTGAATTTTTGTTTACTTTATAACTATAGTATTTATTTGTTTTGACCATTTTTACATAAAATGTAAAATATAGTAATAAATTACAATAGTCTTTTTCAGATATATGTTATGCAATTTATTGAAAAAATTTTAATAAATTAAACTTAAATTTTTAATGTAAAAATAAATTATTAATTACAAATAAATTAAAAAAAAAAAACATTATCAACTGATTGGATAGTTTTGCATACACTGCTGCTTTCCTCATACTATCCATACTCTCAGAGTACCACAGCATTTTACATCTAACATAATGAAGTAAACTGTAATATTTATGAAATATTGCCATCTAAACAATTTTAACTTCTGTTATTGCTCCCCACAATAATAACCTTTGGAAATCTGCCCAAGTTTTTTATATATCTTTTTTATATGTCATATCTACGAATATTATAACAATTAAATCTTGCAGATTCATCTTGGATATGGCGAATACTTGCCTAAAACTTCATATGTCGCAGCTGCTTGCGATTGCAGAAGGCCCGCAATTTTTGTTCGGCAAATCGCGATTTGTCTGTTTTCTTTGGAAACGCTTTTAAATAGCACTGTAACAGGCAAAGGAAGCAACCGAAACAAGAATTCTAAACAGCCGAAAAATGCCTTAGATTGCAACAAAATTTTAGCAATTAAAGGTAATCCATATGTAATTTCATATTATCTCATCAATGATGTCTTCCTCTTTTATCATTGCTTTTCTTATTATTAGATGACGAATAAAATATATCATAAAACAGTCAACCCTTAACATTTTTTACAACCACAACGATAGAGATTTTAATTTTTTGCTAAAATTGCAACCGGTGTTGTACAAAGTAGTCATATTCATATTTACGAAGATAAATTTAATTCTCTTTAACGTTAGAAACTATATCAATGCTTTTAAATATATCTGTCTAATTATATTTGCAATAATAAAAGAAAACACCAGGCTAAACATTTCTGCTGGAGACAATTGTTCTAAAGCAAAGGCTGCAACTTAAAAAAATGAAAACATACAAAGTTTTCTAATTTTATCATTGCATATTTTGCATTATTTTACAATTTATTTAGAAGTTTTGTTTGTTGAAGTCGCTATTAGTCTTCAAAATAACATGTCATTGTTTAAGGGTAACATAAGACATGTTTTTTGAAGACCAATAGCAATTTAAACAAACAATTAAAATTTCCATATAATTTGTAAAATATTGCAAAATACACAATAATAAAATTAGTAAACGTTTGTAGTATGTACCTACGTTTTTACTTTTTGAGAAAGTTAGAGTTGAGTTGAGTTGCAGCTTTAGTTGTGTTGACGGGGCCCTTCGTTCTAAAACGAATGTCTCCAACAAAAATTAAAAAATATTCAGTGTATCTTTTATTTTTGGCAAATTGCCGTAATGAAGCAAACATTTGAAAGCACCAATTTCTAATTAATATTTAAGAGAATCAAAATTATTTACACAGATAAATATGGACACTTTGTACAATACCGATTGCAACTTCAATAAAACATTGAAATTTCAATGTTATTGTTGTAAAAAAAGTAAAGGGCTGATTGTTTAGGAGTAAATTTTATTCTTTGCCTAACAATACAATAACATTTTATTTTCTAATTCTCTTTGATAATATACTATTAAACTCTTCTTTTCTTTAGCAATATACTATCATTACTTAACAGTTGAAAAAAAATCCCACCAGCACAGGCGGACAAATTGGTGGAAAAAACTAGAAACATTTTAGCTAAACTTATATCTTCCTTAAAAGATTGTAAGCAATTTTGTTTCAAAATACGACTATAGTTACAACTTCTTTATTGAGATATTCATACCGACATATTTATAATATAAACATTTTTCAGCGCATACATGTACTGCAGAAAAAGAAACCGATGCAATAAATGAGAAGGTTCTTAATTCAGAAGAACCGGACATCGAACCAAATATTGATGTCTATTGAATCGAATATTGAACGGGACACTGAATCGAACATCGACTTCTCGATCGACCCGTTAGGAATGGAAGAAGCAGCACAAGTGCCTAATGAGGAAACATCTTCGTTGAACGAAAATAACAGCGATCCGGACTTCAATGTCCTTTTCCCACCCGAGTCATCAAGTAGTGGTGGGTACAAATAAATATAATACTTATTTTTCGAAATCGCTTATACTCATCACAATTTCTTTTTTCCAGATTCTGATTAAAGGTGAGGTTTTTGGACATTTTAATATAAAATAAAAATGTTTATATCTATTTCTTATAAATATAAGTGTTTTTATTTAACATTTTATTTTTAGATTTCTTATTTTTACAAGTTTCTTTTGTTTAAATTTGATTTTTTATTTTTTGTTTGATTATAATTTTTAACCGAAAGTTCTTTATTAATACTTATGTATTAAGATACTATAAAGTATATTAATTATATAATAAATAAAAAATAAACGTTTATCTAAAAGCATTAAAATTTATTATCCTTTCCTATTTTCCTTTCCTTTCCTATGTGTGTGTGCGTGTGTGTGTGTGTGTGTGTGTGTGTGTGTGTGTGTGTGTGTGTGTGTGTGTGTGTGTGTGCGTGTGCGTGTGCGTGTGTATGTGTTTGGTCATTACGGGAGGCATTTAAAACAATTTTCTAAACCATCTAATGCCATGCAATTCCATAACCTTTACGGATTCCATAGGATTGGATGGAATTGAAAATTTCTTTTTTGGATTCCATGGGATTGAACCATCTCATTTCGAATCCCATCTAATTTCATCTAATTCCGCCAAAAAAGGGATTCAAAGGTATTAAAAAATTTTAATATCTTTTAATCCTTTTTCGTTTGCTGGGATGAGCCTTTTTTCAACCTTTAATTTGTTTGGAATTTGAACAGAAAATTTGTTAAAAGTTCTGTGTTTGTAATTCATACATGCATGCTGGCGATGCAAAATGGTGCAGTCTGATGAAGATATTGGCTGCGTTCAGCCGATACTCCGCTAGCCTAGCAATCGTGAGCAGTCGCTCGTTTCCTCTTCTTTTAATCCATTGAGTCAAAGGAGAGGAAACGAGCGACTGCTCACGATTGCTAGGCTAGCGGAGTATCGGCTGAACGCAGCCATTCATGATTCAGTGCAATTCAGCTTCCAAACAGATATACAGATTTCAGAAATATACATATTAATTGATAAAAGAATTAATTGTTATTAATTATTATTTGTGATTATAATGAATAGAAGTTTTTCAGCACAAACTGTATATGTTTGTTGAAATCTTGAATTTTACATTTTCAGGATTCTAATACTAATAACAATGATATGGAGAATGACAGGTACTGCAGTTCAAGTCATCAGAATGTTAACTCGACAGAAAGTTTGAATAATAATATTTCAATATCTGCATCAAGCTCATTAATTGAAATGTAGGTAACGTGTGTGAGCCTTTTTTCAACCTTTAATTTGTTTAAAATTTAAACAGAAAAATTTTTTAAAAGTTCTGTGTTTGTAATTCATACATGCATGCTGGCGATGCAAAATGGTGCAGTCTTATAAAGATATTTATGATTTAGTGGAATTCAGCTTCCAAATAAAATTAATTTTTTCTTTTTGACAATATATTTATTATACTATTATTTGCATTGTATTTGTTATAGAACTCTTCATCTTCAAGTAACATATCCAGCAATTCTGACAATGAAAGTATAAGTCTTAATAGCACATTGGGAAACGAAAGAGATGAATTTTGTAATGAATTTGATGTCTTCTATGAAAATATCAAGAGACACGGTAGTGTCTCGCGCCAAGTACGCGCGAAGCGAGACGCACCGTGACTCTTTTACGCGAACGCATGAGTTGCGAGTATCCGAGATTTTGAGATCTCAATAACGAGTGAACGGATCAATTTCTAAGTAGGTTCGATCGATAGCTTGGGGTTTGATTTATAAATAAGAGTCTTTTTTTTCCGTTACGTGCCTTACGAGCGAAGATATTGCGATGCAAAGTCCAAATGTGGAAATTTTTTTTTTTAAGAAACGTCCACGTTGGACAAAAATGGCGGCTGGTGTGTCACTTTCCCATTTTTGACACGAGATTGCACTCGTGCACTGTCGCAGTGCGTAACAGTTTTTTACAACCTAGAAAAGGATAAGTGTAAGTGTGTGATAGTCGTGACCGTTGCCGCGTCGTGACAGATAGTGAAATATATATAAGTATTGACCGTAGAGAGCTGATGCCGAGAGATCTTTAAGAAGGAAGGTGTATCTACAAAATCGTACAAACACGTACGTATATGCTGCCTTGTAAAAGTTGTCAAACTGTATATTTACGCGAGCGTTACTTCTGTAGTAACTTACGATAATTCACTCGTTTACGCGGAGTAAATTATTGTAAGTTACTACAAAATCCCGTTTACGCGAAGGAAAATTCTGTTTACGCGAAGGAATTATCGTAAGTTTACTACGCTCGCGTAAACGTAGTAAGTGAAATATATAAAGTATTAACCACAGAGAGCTGATGTCGAGATCTTTAAAAGAAAGAAGGTATATCCAAAATTGCACACGTACGTATATGCTGTCTTGTAAAAGTTGTCGAACTATATGTTTATGCGAGTGAGTACATCTGTAGTAACTTACAGTAATTCATATTAAGATACGTCGTCGTCTCTCAATCAGAGAAACGTAACCTTCACTACTTTCAACGGTGGCTCTTGATTTCCGATCATAATAGTTACTATAAAATCTCCCGTTTACGCGGAGGAATTATCGTATCGTAAGTTACTACAGAAGTAACGTTTGCGTAAATAGCTTATAAAAATAACACGATGTTATATATGCGGTTTGCCGTGAATATATATATATATATGTGTGTGTGTGTGTGTGTGTGTGTGTGTGTGTGTGTGTGTGTGTGTGTGTGTGTGTGTGTGTGTGTGTGTGTCGTGTGTGTGTGTGTGCGTGTCGTGTGTGCGTGTGCGTGTCGTGTGCGTGTGCGTGTGCGTGTGCGTGTGCGTGTGCGTGTGCGTGTGCGTGTGCGTGTGCGTGTGCGTGTGCGTGTGCGTGTGCGTGTGCGTGTGCGTGTGCGTGTGCGTGTGCGTGTGCGTGTGCGTGTGCGTGTGCGTGTGCGTGTGCGTGTGCGTGTGCGTGTGCGTGTGCGTGTGCGTGTGTGTGTGTGTGTGTGTGTGTGTGTGTGTGTGTGTGATTTCTGCCTAGTGCTCTGAATGTCATCTAGTCATACATATCAAGAATTTTCGATGGGCTTCTTCAGAAGATAGGATACGAAGAAAATCCTAATGCATGATGACGATATCACAAAGATGCTAAGACTAGATGCCACGAAATGTGCATGTACCGTCGGTCACGCGGAATGCAAAAGAAAATCCGCCGTTAAATTGAGCGAACATTTACGAATCTTGATACCCACAAGTAATTTCTTACAATCTTCTTATGATCCTGATTATCTCATAATTTATATTTTTGTACGTGTACTTTATGCTTTGATAGAAGGAACGTGAAAAAGAGCAGGAAACGGAAAGAGCACTAGCGGCGAAGCAGACAGAAAAGAACAAACAGAAGAGACAGATTCAAGCTTTGTCTTTTAATCTGGACGAAGACGAAGATGAAGCTGAGATGTCTTCTGACGAAGACAATGCCGAAAAATCCCCGCAGTCAGAAAATGTGCAATCTGATGGCCCTGCGATTAAGAAGATTTAGAAAAATCCAGATGTAGATACATGTTTTTTGCCAGTAGGGAAAGAGACGAGGAGGAAAATAAACTTAGGGAAGAATTAAGACAAGAATGGGCTAGAAAGCAGAACGCGTTGAAGGACGAAGAAATTGAGATCACATTCAGTTATTGGGATGGATCTGACCATTGTCGAAGTGTTATAAAGAAGAAAGGTGAATGTCTCAGTGGTTTAGAGAACGTTTAAGTTAATAAAATACTCCAGTGTCACTTTTGGAGTAACATTGGCATGATATATAATGTTCTGCTGCATAAATTAAATTTTCACATACAGGTAATTCTATCTATTAGGTTCTTCAGAGATGTTTAGAAGTTCTGAGGCCCGAATTCAGCGAGCTTAAAACAGTAATGGCAGATCAGTTAATGTATGTCAAGGAGAATCTTATATTACCGCACTATTATACGTTTTACTGCAACCGTAACTGATTTTATTGTAACTAAGGTAAATATACTAAATGATAAAACTTATGAAGCAATATCACAATGTTATTTTAATGTATGTAATATTGCGATTAGGCACGAGGAAAGAGCGGGCCTCTGTTCACATTTGACGTTCACGATGATATTCGAGTTATGCACGATGCTTCTGTCGAAACCGAGGAATCACATGTCGGAAAAGTTTTACTTAGGTATTTATTATTTTTCTCATTAGATCATGGTACGAGAGGAACAAACACATTTTTCCAGCAAGTAGATGGGAACCTTTTGATCCAACGAAAAGTTACGACAAGTATAGTGTCGAATAAAAATAGGAAGAAAGCTAAAATCTGATCTTAGATTCAACGAATTGTCCAATTTTGTTTAAAGGATTCAGATTCAAGGACTGTAAATATTATAACCAGATAAATAACTTTGTTTCATCGTACAATTGATTCATTATAAAACAGCTGATTATATATATATATATATATATATATATTGTGTATATATATATATATATGTATATATATATATGTATATATATATATATATATATACATATATACATATACATATATATATATATATGTATATATATATATATATATATATATATGTATAGTAATAAATAGGTTGCCGGCCAATAACGAGCAATGTTAGACGTTAAAATTCAAAATTTATTAATGTAACATTACAAATGGTACGTTTCGGCAACACTGTGCCTTCCTCAGCCAATTTTAACAATTAATTGAAATGCCACGAATCATGTGTCAAGAGTAACAAATTTCCACATCGAAATTAACATACAGATAACATTGAAATCTAAATTATTACATACTGATGAAGTCTTTAAAGTATTGACAAGGTGTATACTTGCTGAACAAAATTCGGAATCGTTGTGTATCAATCTTAATTAAACGTCGAATGATAAAATCCATGATTAATTCCTCAGTCGGCAGTGAGAACGAATCGAGTCAATCTGTGATTTTTTGTCCGTCACAATCAAGAGTCGATAATTACGATGAAAGTGTAAACTGTAATCAAGAGTCAATGGTTGAATTAATATTTTTTTGTAAAAATTATAAATTAAAACTTGTCAACGTGGGTAAATCTAAGGCTATTATTGCACTTATACGTACTGAGACCATAGCAAATTCGAGTTAGTAAAGTTTTCAGAAAGAACTGTATCGTGTCGAATCTTGTGTGTGACTGAGCATTTTCGTTCCGTGTCGGAATCGGTTGACAACAATGATGTAAATAGACCAATGTTTAACTCCCTATGAGTTGTTACTAAGTTCGTTTAGGATGTTAAAATAAGAACCATCCAGCAATTCAGTGTCTTTATTGGAATTAATACCATTTTTTTGTTCTTTGATGTGTATCATCTCTGATATTAGTCTCTTGTAGTAATTCGTTTCGAAATCTAAAATCTCCGGGTTGTTCCAATTAAAACTATGATTCAAATTAAGTATATGTTCTGTAATGACTGAATGTCTGGATGGGTCCAATTTATAATTGTTTTTGTGTTCGTTGATTCTTGTTTTCAGTTGTCGCTTTGTTTGCCCCACGTAAGAGGCGTCGCAATCATTACATTTGATTTTATAAATTACATTGTTGTTCGAGCATAATGCATTGGTATCTTTATGTGTTTTGATAAACTTGTCCAATTTGTTGAGGACTCTATACCCTATTATATGTTCTTTTTTATCGAAAAGGTGTGCTGTTTTTTCAGAGATGTTGTTAATGAACGGAATAACAATAATTTTCCTTCTATTTTCTTCCGAGTCATTATCAACATCAACATTAGTGTCAACTCTATTCGCATTTTTGTTCTGTTTAAGTTTACCATCGAATAATGTCCTTAATCTTATGTTAATTCTCTTAAAGATCAAATCTATAGGATAACCGTTGTTCATTAGTATGTTAATACACAATTTTATGTTCTTTGCTTGGAATATAGGGTGGGACAATAGTATGGACCTGTCCACTAAACTGTATCTTTCATCGTAATTATTGACTCTTGATTGTGACGGACAAAAAATCACAGATTGACTCGATTCGTTCTCACTGCCGACTGAGGAATTAATCATGGATTTTATCATTCGACGTTTAATTAAGATTGATACACAACGATTCCGAATTTTTGTTCAGCAAGTATACACCTTGTCAATACTTTAAAGACTTCATCAGTATGTAATAATTTAGATTTCAATGTTATCTGTATGTTAATTTCGATGTGGAAATTTGTTACTCTTGACACATGATTCGTGGCATTTCAATTAATTGTTAAAATTGGCTGAGGAAGGCACAGTGTTGCCGAAACGTACCATTTGTAATGTTACATTAATAAATTTTGAATTTTAACGTCTAACATTGCTCGTTATTGGCCGGCAACCTATTTATTATTTGACACACACGAGCTTGACCTTTAATTATATATTGTATAGACAGTATTACGAGATATTTTGTAGTATTCCATATTTTTTGATTGTCGATAAAAACGATATCAAAGTTTTCCATAAATTAAACTATCTTCCGTCTGGAAAAGAAATAAGATCAGTCATGTATCGATAATCCGCAATTTACTAATCAAGATACTTACGTGATCGTAAAGGAATCTAATTTTTTAAGATTGCTTTAGTGTCTTTTATCTTTTCTACCATGCTAGATAATGAAAAAACATACAAACATTTTTTAAAATTACAATTTTTCGACGTTTTAGAACATTCTGAACACGTTCAGAAAAAAAAAAAATTTTTTTTACGAAATCAAAGTTTCCTCTATGAGGAAGCAAAAATAAGACAGAAAAACAAAGATAGAAATACGGAAAGACATTAAGAAAAAGTGACAAAAAAAGATTTTAAAAAATATATAAATTTAATAAAACTGCACATACCTTTCTTCTATGCTAATCCTTTTTTTCATTTTCTATTTTCTATTTTTCTCTCTCTCTCTCTCTTTCTTTCTCTCTTTCTTTCTCTCTTTCTCTCTATTATATTAATTTACATTAGATGCTCATTGGTCTAGCGATCTTATGCTATGCGTATGCGACGTTATGCATTTTGTGTATGGTAATAAAATTCATTATGAAGTAAACATAACAAAAAATCGATTAATTAAAAAATTCATTTGTTCCAAACATAACTAAATCTATCAAGATTTGAAAACGGACAAGCGGAATTGAGACTACCTCAGGATAAAGAAAAAAATAGGAGATTTATAAAAAGAGGAAATCGTGCGGAGAGGAAAATAGAAGATAAGGGATCGAGGAACGTCGGCTGGAGTATCCGATTCGAAAGCGGGAGCGCCGCGCGAGATACCCCATCTTCCCGTCGGGTCAAAATAATCGCTCTTTCCGTGTGCCTTCTCTTTCTCTTTCTCCCCTCCCATCCCTCAGTGCGTTACCTCATCGGAGCCGTTTATAATATTAACTTGCTATTAGAAAAGTGAGTAAAAATAACTACAACTTATTATTAGAAATTAAATAACTTATTTAAACTCTTTATTTCTTTTTTTTTATCATATTATTTTCTCTCTTTCTTATTTCCTCCCTTTCACATAATAACATTCTTTCTCCTTTTAATCTTTTCGCCCTTTTCTTATGCGTTTTTTCCATCTCCTCCTCTTCCGTTTTCTTTAAAACACATATCACGGAAAAAGGTATTTGATCCGTATGAGATCGTGATTGACGTGCTACGTTCGCAATGCGAAAGCCGGTGCGATACATGGAAAAATACCGTGCTTGGTACGAGGAAAGACGTTGTATTACGCGGCAGCGTGTTTTGACATGGGCGCACGACGGAAAAGAGTGGGGGACACGGCCTAGCGTAGTGGCAGGGCGCAGCGCGTTTCATGGTCCGCCTTGTATGATCTCATACGGTGAATACCTTTTTCCGTATACGCACGTATACGTACAACACGCTCTCTCTTTCTCTCTCTCTCTCTCTCTCTCTCTCTCTCTCTCTCTCTCTCTCTCGTTCTTTTTTTCGTTGTTCTTCCTTTATTGTTCAAACATACTTTTATGCGTCTTCTGTTTTAGTTTGTCTCGTTCTTTCTCTTCATCACTCATTGTCCCAGTTTCGCTTTTACGCTCTTTTTGACTTTTTTTTACTCCATCTCTAATTCTTTCTATCTTTCTTTCCTGCATACATTCTTTGACTCTGTTTTACTCTATCCTTTTGTTCTTTCTATCGTTCTCTCATTTGTACTTATAGTTGCTCTTCCTATTACATTTCTTATGATTCTTTTTTATATATTACCTCTCTGTCATTCTTTTCCCTTGTTCTTCGTATTTTCCTTTTCGTTCTTTTTCTTTTGCCTTTGTACATTCTTTTTTTTTACAGATTAATCAACAACTTTAAATTTTATTGTAAACATACAAAATGTCTACTGACACTGAAACAGACTTCAACCAAGGCATTTTTACTGACCCCAAAATAGACAACGTACAACAGATGGAGAACGATTTACAAAATATAAACCCATTGGATTTATTAAGTTCGAATGAAGTGCTGGATAATGTAAAAATTTACGATTCCACAGTGTAAGTATTACACCTATTAAAAAATAACAATTAAAATTTTATTTAAAAATCTAAACGTATCACACATTATCCATTTTAACTAAATAATCCATCATAACCACCACAACATACAAATTATAAAACAAAATATATAATATAAAAATAACAATAACAATAATAATAATAAATAATAATAATAACGATAATATAATAAATAATAATAATAACAAAAATATAATAATAATATATATTACATTATTTCATTCAACAGAAAAATTGTTGGATATGTGGACGGCATTGAGTCTCCCCGATTAGTGGGAGACAAGCAACAATATAAATTTTTTAAATTCTTTCTTAATAACGCAAATGGGAGACGTGTTCAAGTCGTAGCCTGGAACGAAGAAATAAAAAACGTTGAAAGTATAATTATACCAAACCACGTAAGTATTCAACCACATTCTTTCTCCTTTCTCCTTAATCCTTCCTCCTTCTTTCCTTCCTTCCTTATATAATTTTTAAAACTAAAATAATTTTTACAGATTATGCATTTAGATGGAGTTCAGGCTCGCGCTCCTAAGCATGCTAATTTCAATAATGGAAATGTTGCTTACAAACTTCATATAAAAAGTAACAGTATAATTAATAGTTTGGGGAAATATGAGCCTACCAGCTCTTCAAGTCATGGACCCATACCAATTTTATTAAAAGATGTTATGAATTCTTCTGGATATATTCGTAAGTCACAAATGTTTATATGTAAATTGTAAATAATAAAATAATAAAATATAATAAAATAATAAAATTATTGTGGCCGCTTGCCACTTACGCTGGGGCGTCGCGTGCCCTTCGCAGAGGATATGCCGTAGCGTGAAAGGGATCGTCGAGTGATCTGAGAGACAGATGTATGTAATAAATAGGTCGTTTATTCTATGTCCTATGATACAGGTGTAGGTGTGTCAGTGTGCTGAAGAAGGCCCTGAGAAGGGCCGTTGAGGCGGCCCTGAAAAGGGCCGTTTGGGCTCTTCAGGTGCTGTGGTCTGGCCAGTGCTTCGTAGTCGATGGCCTGGTGTACAGCATCTGCCCTCGATAAGGCGTCGGCTACGACATTGTCTTTTCCTGACACATGTCGTATGTCCGTGGTGAACTGGGCCGTATATTCGAGGCGTCGTGTCTGCCGTGGTGAGCTGCTTGGTAGGTGATGGCGGCAGAGGCGACAGGAGTGGAGGCACCGTCCATGATAGTTGAGGAGAAGTGTAGCGCCGGACTCTTACGTCCCACGTTGAGTGTGCGTGGAGGACGAGTCGGTCGTACCGGCGAGAGCTGGAGCGGGACGAGTTTCCCCGTGTGGCCAGGACGGTAGTCCAGGGGCCGTTGAGGGTGTCTCGGTGTCGGCAGGCGGAGTGGCGCAGCTCGTCTCGGTGGTGGCCGTAGCTTCGGCGGCGGCAAGGTGGCGGCGAGATGTAAGCTCTCTTATCCAAAAGACTTCTCCTGGTCTTGGCGGTGAGCCTGCGAGCAGTCGATAGCTGCCTAGGCCGTCGCTGTGTGGCCTTTTATTCTTCCCTGTCGGGAAGTGAAACGCGAGAAAGTCTGCCACCTGTTGGCGGCACTCTCGTCTAGCTTCGCGGGCCGTAGTCTGGCCCACGCGCTCGGCGCGTGATCGGTTGGCGCGCGCGCGGCGCGCGTACCGTTTCGATTGTGCGGTCGGAAGACCGCCACATTATAAATAATAAAATAATAAAATATATATAAAAATAATAATAATAAATGTTAATTGTTACAATTGTTGTTTTTTAATATTATTGTTTGTGTCAAAATTTGATAAGAAAGGTCACATAAAAATTGTAAGACTTAATTTTTGAATAGGTGATTTGTATTAGCAGTGGTTTGTAGTCTTAAAATAGTTATACGTTTTAAAACTTAGAAAATAAGTGTTGCAACCTTTATGTGACCTATCTTACATAATATGTATGTGAATAATTATATATACACAAGCATATATATATATTAAATATATTTTATTTGTAAAATTAGAATTATTTGTAAAAACTAATTTTTCTGAAATGTACAATAACTTGGTGAACAAAATTATTGGATATGGCTCAGTAACCGATAGCATTTACAAATTAGAAGTACGTTTAACTAATTTTAATAAGGATGATTATACAGATCTCAACATCAATAAAGGTGACAAAATTCAAATAATTGGCAGCATAAGAAACAAAGGTATAAATTATAATATTATTCTTGTAAAATAAATATTTTTTACATACAAAATATATTATATATAATTATTTTTATATTTTAATTTTAATATAAAATTATTTATATAAATATATTAAATAACTAAAATTTATATTTTTTTTAATTCTAATGTTATGCATATTACTATATATATACAAGAAATAAAGTTTATTAAAAGAACAAATATTTAACGTGTATTTAGTTGATCCGCCGTATTTAGAGGTAAATTATATGAGCAATATAAAAAAATTAGATGGACGGATGTCAATTGTAAATGTTTTAAACGCAACTAAAACTCCACAAAAGAGAAAATTTGAACAAAAGTCATGTCCTCAAAAAGTAAATAACAATATCAATAACAACAACAAAATTAACAACAAAAATAATAGTTATAATTATAAAATAATAATATTACAATCTCATACATTAAGAAATCTTTTAAAATTTATATATATTTTTAATTTTCAGACCCAAAATAAAAAAACTGCTTAAAAATGCAACGTTCTTGCTGTGAAGAAAATTTTTGCTTCGTTAAAAATTTTAATTTTAATTTTAATTTTAAGATGAAAAATGAATTAAACTAAGGATTAAAGTTACGTGACGTTGATAAAATCAAGCCTTAAACATACAAATATATTATAATTCCTGTTTATAAAAATTCAATGTTATTTACAAAATCATTAAAATCTATTTAAATAATTTCCAATAATTATTATATTTTTTCTTGGCTAAGGTAATATTTTTCGCAATAAAGTTAAAATTTATTAAAAAATAGGATACTTATATATAATATCAATGGACCAAAATACATGGTCAAAAAAATGATATTGATGTTATTTATTACTCACGAAGTAAAAGTCTATTATTTGGATTATATTTTTTATTGATGTATTTTCTTTTTGTTGGGAGAAGACTTTGAACGAGCAATAAGTTCCCGCCCTTCTAGAGGGCAGCCCCCGGTTGGCGGCGCGACTTGGCGCGCCACGCGTGCGTGCGGGCATCAGTGGTGCTCACAAGAGCCTCGGTCACCGTCGTGTTCAGACGTGTTAGTTACGGTTTAAGTTACAGAGTGTGATATACTTATATATAATAAAGACAGTATTCAGAGTGTACCAAGACCAAGATTGTTGTGTTCCTTGCTCATCTCACCACATTTCAAGTCGTCCCTGATTATATTTCCAATAGGTTATGAGCCCAGGGCACGATTCCCCTGCGTGAGGAACATAGCACGAAAGTGTATATACGAAGTGTGTGAGACGCCGGCGAAGAGCATAGAAAGAGATAGAAGCATCTAGAAGATTAGAGGGTAAGTAAATAATATTCCTCGTTGCTGACGAGCAAAACGAGAGAATTCTCAGTTAATAAGAATGTTCGTTCGATAAATACTGTTACAAGGAGATATATGTTTTTGCCATTTTTCTCGAGAAATAGAAATAGAGGTAATAATGGTAATAAGAGAATTAGAGAATAGATGTGTAAAGTGTAATAAAGAAGTAGAGAATGATGAAGGAAAAAGAGATAGAAAAATGCCGCTTGATAGCAAGTCGGCGACGTGCAAGTCCGATCGTGAACGGCGAGAGTCATTTCTTTTGGCGCGCGGAAGTCCGATCGTAGACGGCGAGAGTCATTGTTTTTGGCGCGCAGAACTTGTTGCTGGGCGCGCACAAACACATAATCGATTTCGACTAACAACATGGCATCGATGCTAGATGGCTAGATTACGATAAATGTAAATGTATGCGTATGCTAGATGGCTAGATTGCGATACATGTAAATGTATGCGTATGTATAAAAACTCTATATGACTCTATATGAGTTTATTTTTTTTGAAATCGATATGTAATCGGGTCGGTAATTGAGCATGACTTGCTGTGCGGTGTAGCTTGATTACTGTTTAGGGAAGCCGCGTAAATTTGTATGGGCCCCGTGCGTGTGCGTGATCAACCCGAGCTCCCATAGATCTTTTCAGCAGTGCTGGGGATCGCAACGGACAGTGGTGTGCGCGTGCGGATAGCCCTGCAGAAGCGCGTGGTTTTCTCGCTTTGGGGTTATTGTGAATTGCAGTGCGTTCTATATAGCCTCATAAGCATTAAATTTTTATCGCTGAAAGAGATCTAGTGATAGAAAATGTAAATTATTATTTGTCAATACGAATGTTGGTTTATCTTGTCAAAAGAGGAATGCTAATGTTCAATTGATATTTAAATCCCGATATAGATGGAAGAAGAAGGCCAAAATGCGCTGGTCGACTACGACAGCGATAGCAGCTTTATCACGGTAATAGATAGAGAAGCAAAAGATAAAAACGAGGAGACAGTAAGAAAAGATAGAGGTAAGAGAGTATTTTTTTGAAAATAAAGTAGTCCAGAAGAATAATATATATATACATTCAGAGAAAATAAAAATAGTAATTTCAAAATTCCGTATAGAAGCAAAAGATAAAAAGGAGATGGAAAGAAGAGGTGCAATCCCGAAAAAGAACTTGTCTAAAGTCAGAGAGAATATAGATGTGACCAAAGCATGGGAAGAGAACCGTCCAGTACTGCCAATTGGAACCAAAATATTATATGAAAAGCAAGAAAAATTGGTCGCAAAAATGGACAATTCGATGCAGATGCTGGATAAAGTAATGACGAAGGCCACCGAGATGATGGAGAATATGGTGGAAGTCTCCCGTTTAAACTTAGAGAAAGAAAAAGTTAAACTTAGACGTTTAGAGGTAAGCAATAAAGATACCCAAAGTTCAGTAGAAAACAGTAAACAAACGGTTAAAGAACTAGAGGTAGAGTCTAAAAGAGAAAATTAAATGAAATAACAGTCTGTTCAGCCGAAAAAGATAGGAGTTTAGAGACAATGAAAAGAGCTATAGAATTGGAATTGAACAGTCAAAGGTTGCATATTAGAAGAGAATATAAGCTGACACAAAAATCCAACTTTGATCTTTGGATGGATTATTTAAAATCTGAGTTAATGAATAACGAGTTGTTAGATGTAATAGATTCAAACATTGAAAGTCCAGAAAATCTCTCCGAACTAAAAGTTGTTAAGAGAAAAAGTCTAGTTAGAGATATAATAATCAATCATTTAGATGAAAACTATCATAAAAGGATTCTACATGAAAAAGATCCGAAAGAAATTTTGAAGAAATTGAGAGGATATAAAAAGAGTGAAGTAAACGTTACTCATGCATCGGTACGAGCTAAACTCTATCAAATTAAAATGAGAAAAGACGAAAAAGTAAGTGATTTTTATGAACGCTTCGATTCAATAATTAGAGAATATGAATCATGTGAAGATGCGGTACCCCTCGCAGAACAAGAGATTAGATCTGCACTTTATCAGGCTGTGTCAATTAATGTACCAGAGCTGAGGAATGTAGATTTAATTAGAAGACAAACTAATCTTAAAGAAATGAACATAGATGAAATAAAGTCTTTTATGATGCAGTTAGAAGCAGAGACTAAAAACGAGAATAGAGAAAAATTAGAGAAACCCGAAGTCAGGGTACAGAGGGCTGCTGCAGAAGAGAACATGAAACAAGTGAAGTGCTACAGATGCAACCGAATGGGTCATATGGCGGAGGACTGTCCACTAATAGAATTTGGTGCCTGGTTTTGTTACTACTGCCAGGAGATACGAGGTCACAAGGGTGATAATTGTCCGAGTGCCGAAGCCCAGGCGAACAGAGCTAGAGGAAAAAGGTATTTAAATAAAACCGTTAATAAAAACATAAAGAAAAAGGGTAGATTTGTGCAAAAAGGCACAAAAAATGTAAATAACAAAGGGAAAATAACCAAGATACAACCAGCTGAGAAACCTATATCAACGAAAACAGCAAATGAAGGAGAATCAGAAGAAGGTAAATAATACATGGTTAAATTAATAGAAGATAGAGATAGTTCAAAAGAGGTAGTCAATTTTACTGCAGATTCGGATGCTACGGATCATATTGTGAATAAGAATTTTATTCTGTCAAATTTTGAAAAATGTAAAGATAGAGTTATTAAATGCGCGAATAAAAATGAGCTTGCAAACATTTCAATAGATGGTAAAGGAGATCTTTCGCTAATAACGAATGAAAAAGAAAAGAGAGTCATTAAATTAACAAATGTAATTGCAGCAAAGAAAGTATCCAAAAATTTAAGAAAGTTGGCTGATGCAGGGTTCAGTATTTATTTAGATGATAAAGTGTTTAAAGTTTACAATAAACTGACAAATAAAATAGTTTTTAAAGGAATTTATAGATGTAGAGCAGAAATTGTTCCACATAGTGAGCTTCCTGAACAATCGCAAACAAACATTCAGAGCAATAAATTATTCATTTCGGAGGGAGAATTAGATGAGAAGCAATTCAGAGCAATAAATTATTCATTTCGGAGGGAGAATTAGATGAGAAGGATAATGTTGGTTCTGCGATTGGGAGGGAGAATGAAGGAGAGCTCACAAATGTGAACGAAAATATAGAACACAACAATGCTGAACTCGAGCAAGTCATTAAGTTGGAGGATATACAGACAATAGAGAATATAGAAGAAATGTATGAAAGCTCAGTAATTGAAAAAGTAAAGAAACTAGAGAAAATAAATGAGGCGATGTTATGGCATGTTAGATTAGGTCATGCATCGTTAAACTATCTAAAACAATTACAAAAAGTAGAAAAGAGATTAGAGAATGTAAAGTTTGATAACTCCATATTAGAGTGTGAAGTATGTATAATGGCAAAGATGGCAAAACTGCCGTTTAAAGAAAACAGAAATAGAGCACAGAGACCACTACAGGTATTACATACGGACATCATGGGTCCAATAAAACCTACATCCTATCCAGGACAAAAGAGGTTAATAATCACTTTTATAGATGACTATTCTAGATTAGCAAAAGCCTACTCTCTGAAGACAAAAGATGAATCGGGAGAGGCTCTAGAGAAATATCTTATATCCGCCAGAAATCTACTAGGAAAAGAAGAAAAGCTATGCTATGCAAAGTCAGATCAAGACAAGGAAGTTGCAGAAAGGTTCAACAGAACGTTGAAAGAGAAAGTAAGAACATATATGCTCGACTCGGGATTACTAAAGAGTATGTGGGAGTTGGCAGTTGACGCTGCTGTGCATGCGTACAACAGATCTCCACATAAGACTTTAGAGTATGAGATCCCGTTGAAGAAGTTTTCATCAGAAACAAGTTGTCATTTTGAACAAATAAAGAAATTCGGATGCATTGGATATGCAAGAGTACCAAAGCCTACGTCGAAATTCGACAAGACAGCTATTGGTGTGTTGGTGGGATATACTGACACTGGATATATACTATATACTCTGGTATCCAAGCATTGTTAAAATAACTTGAAAAGGACCCAAAATAGTGGTCGAAACGTCGTTGTGATATACTTAATAAAACTTGCCAGTCAGGCCGTTTAACTATACCGAATTATTTCATCACTGGCGAATAATTTTTATTGAATATTAGGATTTTTGTTTTAAATCGATCTCAAAAATCTAATCTTTTACATGTATGTAAAGAAAGTCATTCGGGGTGAATGACGAAGCAGGACGGCCGAGCTGTAGGAAGCAAGATCACGAGATATGCGTTCGCGCCTTTAATCGAGCATGCTGACACTCATGCCGATGCCTTTCCTTCTCCCGTGTTAATTCCCTTATTTGGTCTTTGAGGGAATCAATCATTGTGTGCAAATTGTACCTCAAATCCCTGCATCGTTTAATTTACGCGTCGAGAGATTCAACGGTCTTCTGAAGCTGCACTGTAAAAAATTTTTGTAAAATTTACAACTATTATAATGGGTAATTTGAGATCCATTATAATAGGTGTACATTTCCACACATTTTTAATTTGTGTAATTGTAATACAAAATTACTTACGCGTCGAGAGATTCAACGGTCTTCTGAAGCTGCACTGTAAAAAATTTTTGTAAAATTTACAACTATTATAATGGGTAATTTGAGATCCATTATAATAGGTGTACATTTCCACACATTCTTAATTTGTGTAATTGTAATACAAAATTACTTTTTCCTTCCGTACTGTAATTTTGTAAAATTACAATTATTATAGTGGGTCTCAAAATTACCCACTATAATAGTTGTAATTTTACAAAATTTTTTTACAGTGTGCTGCACGTTTTCAGTTAAAGCATTACGTTTAATACACGGTAGCATTACGGTAGCATTACGTTTAATACACGCGTGTAGTAGTGTATTACACATTTTGTAGATTACATGTGTAGTCTACTACACAAGTCACTTACCATACGTGTAGTATATTACACATATAATGGATTACACGTGTAGTCTACTACACAAGTCACTTACCACACGTGTAATATATTACACATTGCGACGCTTTTTCCCCCGGTCTCGCAATCCGGTGGAGGGCTATCGAGGATTGGCAGCACGCGCAACTAATTCCGACACCAAGATTGGGCGCCAGGTGCGACGGATCGCACCACCGTACTCTATAATATCTAACGCGATATTCCTGGCAATACTTCAGGGCGTGGGGCTCTTTCAGGGAATTCGGAGAGAGGCGTCACACAATCAATCACACACAAGAGAATAAATAATAATAACAGAGGATATATTTCGTCAGATAATATCAATAGGTATAATCGGTCTGAGTCTCGTATTACCGCAAAAATGTCGGATGGGCTGACGCACGAATGCCGCAACGCAATAAGTGCACGCGGTAATGTCGAATCTTTCACTCTGTAGATTGTATCAACGCGACAGATAAACGCAGACGAACACACGAAAGCTTAACACAATTACGATTCGAACTCACAACGAGCTTACGCCACGAGGTCGACGAACCAACTCGCCGCACCTTCGGTTGCTCCTTCAACGCGCACCCGGGCTACCTCAATTCCGCACGACACAATTATACCTACGCGCAACGACCTTCCAACTGCCAAATCGTTCCCAGTCGGTGGTCCCGAAATGACCATCCGCGACGTCTCGCAAATGGTCCCAAAATGGCTGGACGCGGGCCTCCCGCGAAAAGCCCCAAAGACCCAAGACCGATGCCTCACGCCCCGGGACATGATTGCGCGAACATTACTCCCCCGTTCTGCGACAATACGGTCCTCTTCGGCGCGAAGGACACCTCGCTACATCAAACACGAACTAAGGACTCGTATCGCGGACGATCCCGCGGCTGGCCACGCGAATCCCGAATTCTCTCGCAAGCATGGAGATTCCGCGGCCCCGCGCCGACCCCGTCGATCCTTTCGTCCCGCCAAACACAAAATTCGCCGTCCTCGAGGGCCCGAATACGTTACTCAAATACGAGGGCGAGATACAATAACGCGGAAATTAGACGCATAATATGGCCAAGACGCGACACGATTACGAACATAAATTATGGCCAAGACGCGACACGATTACGAACATAAACTCTATCACAATGAAACGCGACACGATTACAAATAACGCGATACGATTACTTACATTAATTCAACGAGACGCTACACAATTCGACCCGATTAATCCGATTCACATATCTCAACGCCACGCGACTGTCGGCCGTGGCGGTGCGCGCGGGGAGGGCACAATTGGTCTCTACGCACTAGAGAGCTCACTCTCGGCAAGGCCCTGGCACGTTTTCCATCCGACTCTATCTTAATGCGAGCGCAAGGTACCGCACACGCTCATCTCGCAGTTCACAGATAATTCTGCGGCGTTCAGATAACCGAAGCGTGCCCCGGGCCCGTGCCTCGAGCGAACCCTCTTTTTCTTAACGCGGGGACGCCAGAGTGGTGACCTTACAATGCGTCGCCGTCCCATCGGTAGTCCGGGCAGCTCGGGATCCGGGAGATGCGTCCTGTACTTTAGCCGGTACGACAGTGTCGGAAACGATAGCCTGCCGGGATCGCGCCGGTTCCCCGCGCCTGCGCTGTAGCGTGCCGCTCGACCGGATTGCCGATCCTAGCGCTTCCTGCGCCTAGGCCGCACGTGCGCCGCTCCTTCCGGGGGCGCCACTCCAATTCTAAGGCGCTCTCGTCGGCGCCTCAGCTCTTCGCGCGCCTCCCCTTCCGGCGGCGCCGCTCCAACTACCTCCGATCCGGCGCGGGCTTTTCGAATCAACCGGCTGTCCGGGCCGCGATGATCGAGTCGGCGTTCGGGGTCAGGCTGGCGTTTTGCTCGGGGGTGTCCCGGGGTCTTCCAGATCGTTATCCTGCCGCTGTCACGACCGAGTGCGGAGTGAACTCCGGCCGGCAACGCTCATGCACTTGCGGGGAGGTCCGGGCGATCCGACCTTCAGCCATGTCCCCTGGCCGTCTCCTTAATCCTCTGCTCTTCCTCGTTGCGGCTCTCGGCCGTTACAGATTGAGTCCGGCCACCACCGGCAATCCCTTAAAAACTTAACAGCTAATTAGACCAATTAATATACGCAACCGCCCTCCTCTCGCTCTAACGAGGAGGCATCCCCAAATTCCCCTCGGCCGAGCCCGTCCGGGAAGGAGACGCGACTTGTCACGTCACAACATATAGTGGATTTTACATTTCATGATTAGATATGTATTCCATATTACAGGAATTTCACGCACTAAAGGAATTACAGCGTGTAATAACTACAGTTTATTGTGTTCCTTTCTGTGATAACTACCGAAGGTCCTGTAGTAACTACACAAGTGTAATATTTACTGGCTGTAGTTTCTTTCCGTAAGAGCAGCTTCAGAAGACCGTTGAATCTCTCGACGCGGAAGTTAAGCGATGCAGGGATTTGAGATACAATTTGCACACAGTGATTGATTCTCTTAAAGATCAATTCTATATTGTTTGATTGTCGATGAGAACGATATCAAAGTTTTCCATAAATTAAGTTAATTAAGTTAATTTCAATCCAAATTAAACAAAGAATAATTTAAGTCAAAGCCGATTTCAATTTAGGTTAGATTAGTTTCAATCCAAGTCAAAGTTAATTTTAATTCGAATGAAAGCCAATTTTAATCAAAGTCAAAACCAATTTTAGTCAAAATTAATTTTAATTCAAGTCAAAATAAAATCCAAGTAAATTTCAATTTGAATTAGAACCAATTTCAATCAAAGTCAAAACTAATTTTAATCAAAAAATCGAAGTTAATTTTAATTCCAGTCAGAACTACCCTAAGAACAAAAAGTCGTTTTTAAGTCAACTTGAAGTTGACTTGCACCGAAACTGACTCGGCAGAGAAGTCAACAATTTTAAAAACAAAAGTCTACTTTGTCATGATGAAAAGTCGACTTTTAGTCGACTTATGAAAGTCAACTTTCTGTTGACTTTTTGTTAATTATGCTCTTTAACAATTCGAAGAGACCTGCGAGATAATATCGGACATGACAAAAGTGCCAAAAAATTACAAAAGAGCGTTTACTTTACGTGGATACACATTCTACCCCAATCCAAATTACAGGTTCTATGAGGGAAAGTATACACGCGCTATATATCTTTATGTTTTTACCATGGAAATAATGCAAACGCTGAAAGAATATTTTCAAATAACTGAAAACAAAAAGCAGGAAGCCGACGCAGCATATCAAGAGACACGGTAGTGTCTCGCGACAAGTACACGCGGAGCGAGACCGACCGTGACTCTTTTACGCGACGCGACGGGTTGCGAGTACCCGAGATGTTGAGATCTCGATAACGAGTGAACGGATCAAGTTCTAAGTAGGCTTGATCGATAGCTTGGGGTCCAATTAGGGGGGGGTTTCTCTCATAATATTCCGCTACGTGCCCTACGAGCGGAGATATTGCGACGCAAAGTCCAAATGTGAAAATTTATTTTTAAATACGTATACTACTTCTACTTCTAACGCCGACGTCTTGTATGATGACGTCATAATCAGAAACGTTACTTTCACTTTTTCGACGCTGGCGGCGCAGGTATCGCCAGTTTCGATATCGCGCGCGTATTTCGAAATTAGGTCGATAGACTTATCGGTCAGGAGTAAGATTTCTATTTAGGTATTTTAGGTAAATTAGGTATATACTTATATAATATATATTGAGTCAATTCCTTCATGTTTATCTGGAGAGATTTCGTATCCTTACATCGTATTACCACCGCTGCCGGAATAGCCGGAGAGCTGGCAACAGAAAAAGCAACATGCCTCGGTCCATGAAATATCTTACCTGGAAAAGGTTCGATTGCTGCCGGCAAAGCGAAAGCCCGACCGTCAGAAGGCGGACTGGAAGCTAAGTGGGTGGGCGGGCGATCAAACGTGTAAATTTTTCAACAAAAAAAACTGTCGATCGGCACGGCTGAAAATTTGCATAGGTATCGAGGAGTATGAGAAAAAGCAGGAAAAAAATTGTCAGAAGAGTAAATAGAAGCTAAAGGGTTGTCAGAAGCTGCCAAAGTTGCGAAAAATCTCGGAAAATTTACATATTAAGAAGCACTTCTGACAATTGCATTTGTATTGTTTACGTATAGAATAAACTAAGTGCAAAGTGTCAGAAGGCAAAGTGGAAGCGATCGTGAGAAAATCGGGTGCAAAGTGCGAGAGCGTCTTTCGGCGCGCGGCGCAGCGCCCAGTGGACCGATCGCTTTTCTCTTGATTTTCACGCCGTACATATTTCATAGCACTTCTGACAATTTATCTGAATATTCATAAAGAACTAAAGAAACTATTATTAAAATATCAGAAGTCAATTGAGAAGAATTAATAAATTTAATTTTGCTTCCTCATAGAGGAAGCTTTGTGATGGTAAAAAAATTTTTTTTTCGAGATTTTAAAGGAAATAGGTTTAGAACGTTCCAAAATGTCGAGAAATCGTATTAGTAGAAAATGTCCAGAAGTATGTATGTGTGTGTGTGTGTGTGTGTGTGTGTGTGTGTGTGTGTGTGTGTGTGTGTGTGTGTGTGTGCGTATGGATTTTTGTACACGCGTATCTACTTTTACAATTTTTTAGATACCGGGTTGAAGTTTTGCACACCAAATAGAGTATCATAGAAAGTATGTCCTCCTCTAATTTTATTAAAATCCGTCGACCGGTATTTCAGTAAACGACTGTTTTTTTTAACAGAAATTTTAAAGAATTATTGATTGATTAACCAAATTTTAAAGAATAATATATGAAATAGGGGTAGAAAAGACTGAAGAATATAATAGAATTAATAAAAATTGTTAATAATAAAGGGGTTACCGATTTTTGTTAAAAAAAACAGTCGTTTACTGAAATACCGGTCGACGGATTTTAATAAAATTAGAGGAGGACATACTTTCCATGATACTCTATTTGGTGTGCAAAACTTCAACCCGGTATCTAAAAAATTGTAAAAGTAGATACGCATGTACAAAAATCCATACGCACACACACACACACACACACACACACACACACACACACACACACACACACACACACACACACACACACACACACACACACATACATACTTCTGGACATTTTCTACTAATACGATTTCTCGACATTTTGGAACGTTCTAAACCTATTTCCTTTAAAATCTCGAAAAAAAAATTTTTTTACCATCACAAAGCTTCCTCTATGAGGAAGCAAAATTAAATTTATTAATTCTTCTCAATTGACTTCTGATATTTTAATAATAGTTTCTTTAGTTCTTTATGAATATTCAGATAAATTGTCAGAAGTGCTATGAAATATGTACGGCGTGAAAATCAAGAGAAAAGCGATCGGTCCACTGGGCGCTGCGCCGCGCGCCGAAAGACGCTCTCGCACTTTGCACCCGATTTTCTCACGATCGCTTCCACTTTGCCTTCTGACACTTTGCACTTAGTTTATTCTATACGTAAACAATACAAATGCAAATTGTCAGAAGTGCTTCTTAATATGTAAATTTTCCGAGATTTTTCGCAACTTTGGCAGCTTCTGACAACCCTTTAGCTTCTATTTACTCTTCTGACAATTTTTTTTCCTGCTTTTTCTCATACTCCTCGATACCTATGCAAATTTTCAGCCGTGCCGATCGACAGTTTTTTTTGTTGAAAAATTTACACGTTTGATCGCCCGCCCACCCACTTTAGCTTCCAGTCCGCCTTCTGACGGTCGGGCTTTCGCTTTGCCGGCAGCAATCGAACCTTTTCCAGGTAAGATATTTCATGGACCGAGGCATGTTGCTTTTTCTGTTGCCAGCTCTCCGGCTATTCCGGCAGCGGTGGTAATACGATGTAAGGATACGAAATCTCTCCAGATAAACATGAAGGAATTGACTCAATATATATTATATAAGTATATACCTAATTTACCTAAAATACCTAAATAGAAATCTTACTCCTGACCGATAAGTCTATCGACCTAATTTCGAAATACGCGCGCGATATCGAAACTGGCGATACCTGCGCCGCCAGCGTCGAAAAAGTGAAAGTAACGTTTCTGATTATGACGTCATCATACAAGACGTCGGCGTTAGAAGTAGAAGTAGTATACGTATTTTAAAAATAAATTTTCACATTTGGACTTTGCGTCGCAATATCTCCGCTCGTAGGGCACGTAGCGGAATATTATGAGAGAAACCCCCCCCTAATTGGACCCCAAGCTATCGATCAAGCCTACTTAGAACTTGATCCGTTCACTCGTTATCGAGATCTCAACATCTCGGGTACTCGCAACCCGTCGCGTCGCGTAAAAGAGTCACGGTCGGTCTCGCTCCGCGTGTACTTGTCGCGAGACACTACCGTGTCTCTTGATATGCTGCGTCGGCTTCCTGCTTTTTGTTTTCAGTTATTTGAAAATATTCTTTCAGCGTTTGCATTATTTCCATGGTAAAAACATAAAGATATATAGCGCGTGTATACTTTCCCTCATAGAACCTGTAATTTGGATTGGGGTAGAATGTGTATCCACGTAAAGTAAACGCTCTTTTGTAATTTTTTGGCACTTTTGTCATGTCCGATATTATCTCGCAGGTCTCTTCGAATTGTTAAAGAGCATAATTAACGAAAAGTCGACGAAAAGTTGACTTTTATAAGTCGACTAAAAGTCGACTTTTCATCATGACAAAGTAGACTTTTGTTTTTAAAATTGTTGACTTCTCTGCCGAGTCAGTTTCGGTGCAAGTCAACTTCAAGTTGACTTAAAAACGACTTTTTGTTCTTAGGGTAGTTCTGACTGGAATTAAAATTAACTTTAATTTTCTGATTGAAATTGGTTTTGACTTTAATTGAAATTGGTTCTAATTTAAATTAAAATTTGCTTGGATTTTATTTGTTTTGAATTGAATTGAAATTAATTTTGACTAAAATTGGTTTTGACTGATTGAAATTGGCTTTCATTTGAATTAAAATTAACTTTGACTTGGATTGAAACTAATCTAACCTAAATTGAAATCGGCTTTGACTTAAATTATTCTTTGTTTAATTTGGATTGAAATTAACTTAATTAACTTAATTTATGGAAAACTTTGATATCGTTCTCATCGACAATCAAACAATATAGAATTGATCTTTAAAAGAATCAATCACTGTGTGCAAATTGTATCTCAAATCTCTGCATCGCTTAACTTTCGCATCGAGAGATTCAACAGTCTTCTGAAGCTGCTGCACGTTTTCAGTTAAAGCTTTTTTTAAGCCACTTTCCTGCGCTATTTTCTTTTCCAACTCCGCGGCTTCATTACGGAAAACATCAATACAACTGGCATCATGCAAATCAATTTCATCTTTCAGTTCATTAATTAAATTAGTACATTCACTTTGTGTAGATCTTAGCTTGGACCGTCTTGGTTACGTTATTCAATTCGGAAGTAGTGCAAATTATTTTTTCAAATATAGCGTTACATGCTGCGTTGGCTTCCTGCTTTTTGTTTTCAGTTATTTGAAGATATTCATTCAGCGTTTGTATTATTTCCATGGTAGAAACATAAAGATATATAGCGCGTGTATACTTTCCCTCATAAGACCTGTAATTTGGATTGGGGTAGAATGTGTATTCACGTAAAGTAAATGTTCTTTTGTAATTTTTTGGTACTTTTGTCATGTCCGACATTATCTCGCAGGCCTCTTCACTTGTTAAAGAACATAATTAACGAAAAGTCGACGGAAATTGACTTCTATAAGTCAACTAAAAGTCGACTTTTCTTTATGACAAAGTTGACTATTGTTTTTAAAATTGTTGACTTCTCTGCCAAGTCAGTTTTGGTGCAAGTCAACTTCAAGTTGACTTAAAAACGACTTTTTGCAATTAATATATTTTATAGCTTAAATATATCTTGTAATATATTTTTAATGCGGATAAGCTATAAGTTACACTCTCATCTTGTTGGTATCAAATATTTTAAAGGTGTGCATTTTAAGGCTCCTGGTCCCTGAACCGAGAACTCTGCGTTGACGGTGGCGACGTACCATTGCGGCAGAAATCAGAATTCTCTCCAATGAAGAATTCTGTCCTTTGTGACATGTTGACAACCTATTTTGTTGTGCGTGCTATTTTTTTATTATTCGCTCTGTGCTTGTGCTCTAACGTTTAACGTATTCGTGAAAGTCGTAAAATTGGCCGAAAAGCAAGATTTGCATGCGGAAGGAACGTTTTCACCTCCTTTCGATAGTCGTTAAACGGCTGTTTTTCCCGTATGTTTAGGCTTTGTTTTATGGCTGTTTGTTTATTGTCGAGGGAAAAGGGTAGTTTTCGGCCAATTTTGGAAGTATTCTGAAACGATCTATAGTGATGTTTTATTGAAATGTCTTTTTATTTAAAAATGGCATGCACAACAAAATTGGGTGTTTTCCTTGCCTCGATAGTAAGAATCCAATATGGTCGCGGTGACCACCCAGGAGCCTTAAATAAATTAATTTTTAACTTATAAACTGAAAAGTTGACGTACTGTTTATAAATTTTTATTAATTTACGTATGTATGAATGTGCAACATCTAATTACAATATATAAATGTAATGTGACATATAATATATATTGAAGTTGTAATTCACGAAAACTGAACACTAAATAAATAAATAAATAAATAAAATAAATAAAATTAATCTATTTATTCTTGCTGCTTTGTTAGTATCACTGCTCTTAAGACCATCATATACAAAATACATAATGTCGCATAAGCATAGCATAAGATCGTTGGACCAATAAGCATCTTATATAAATTAATATGGCAATTTTATGGCGGTTTTATGTTATGCTTATGTTATATTATGTTATTATTACATATGTTTCTTTAATTTACAATTACTCAACAAATTAAACATACATAAATTTCAAAATAAGATTAACACGTATAAACATATTTGATTGTTTAAAAAAAAGTTTTACTTAAGTATTATGCATTTTGTGTATAGCCCTAATTTAAACTTACGAGATTTCTTGAAGTTGCAGTCAATTTCTATTGGGTATTTCTTTCAATTGTTTTTGTAACTATTGATTTTTTGCTTTCCTACGTAAATTCACATAATTTTATCTACAGATTGTATCGTTATTGTATTTGTCCTTAAAAGAAGATTTTGAAAGAAATATTTATTGTGATTCCTAAAACAATTTGGGTTTCTTATTTAAAGCAGGTAATTTTTAATATATTATTTTTACTTCTTTGTTAATTAATTTATTTATTTTCCTTTTTGACATTGTAACGTTCGTTAAATATTCTTAATATTTAGAATCATTATATTATTATTACATATGTTTCTTTAATTTACAATTACTCAACAAATTAAACATACATAAATTTCAAAATAAGATTAACACGTATAAACATATTTGATTGTTTAAAAAAAAGTTTTACTTAAGTATTTCAAAAAATTGTATATTTTCAGAATGTCCTTTATACGGTACACTGTGTTCAGATCAAAAATTGTATTGATAGCTTGAACAAAAGCAATTTCCTGTATCCTGTTCCTGAACCCTGTACCGTATTCCCTATTCCCTGCTTTCTTCAGTGTATGGGTAAGTTTTCTTAATATCTTTCAAAAATATGGTTACTTTCTTTATCTCTTTTCATCTCTCTTTCTTAGATCAGGTTGCATCAATGTCGCACATAACATTAATATTAGTTTAACTCACTCTCCGTCTCTTTCTAACTGTCTGCCTTAGAAAAAGATGAAGAATGAATTAAACTAAGGATTAAAGTTACGTGACGTTGATAAAATCAGCCTTAAACATACAAATATACTATAATTCCTGTTTATAAAAATTCAATGTTGTTTACAAAATCACTAAAATCTATTTAAATAATTTCCAATAATTATTTATTATATTTTTTCCTGGCTGAGGTAATATTTTTCGCAATAAAGTTACAATTATTAAAAAATAGGATACATATATATATATTATTAACGGACCAAAGTACATGGTCAAAAACGTCTTGACGCTATGATTGAAACATATCTGTGTTGAATCTGATAAACCAAGTCGGCTACGTAGTTTTCCAAACATTGTCGTATCGGAATAACGATTAAAAATTGATCAGTTAAAGTCGATTTAAAAAAATGATATTAATGTTATTTATTACTCGCGAAGTAAAAGTCTATTATTTGAGTTATATTTTTTATTGATGTATTTTTTTTAACTACAAACTTTTATTTCTTAGTTTTATATCAATATTTAGGTATTTATTTATTTATATATCATTCTGTTTTATATTTTAAAGTAAAAAATATTAAGAAGTACAATTTCAAAACAATTTTGGTCTTATTTAAAACAAATAATTTTGATTAAATTTTTATCATCGTTGAAGTACAGTTAGACAATAATTTTTTAAGATAAGTAGTATAGACTTTAAAACAATTCTGAGAATTTTTAAACGCATTTATATTTTAATATATAAAACTTTTTAATTCATTTTTACTTTTCCTCTTAATCATCATTATCGCTTTGATTAATAATATTAGTTTGTATAAATATATTGGTATTTGTTAACGATGTATATTTTTAACATTAACTTTTTAATTACATATTGTATAAATGTACCCAACTGTTTTGTACATAATTATTTGTAACATTGCCTTTTTAATTACATAATTATATTTTCTTTGATTTTTTCAATGTTTTCCTAACAGTTTTATTATAGATTTTTATTTTATTAAAATTAATTTTTAATATAATTCAAATACAGTACCTACTTAAAATATATTTTATTTTATTTGATTTATTCACTATTTTCACAATAATTTTTACAATAAAATAAAATATATCACAATATTTTAAATATTATATTTTTTTCCCTCATATTTTACTTTTTGTTGTTATCTTTCTTTTCTTAAATGATGAATGAGTTAAGTTATACGGTTAAAGTTATGCGATATTGATACAGCTGGACCTTAATTATGCGACTTATGTCTGAAACATTTTCTAATGAAATCATCAATTGGCGAGATAATCTACTGAATCATTTACAAAATACCTTATATATATATATTATTAAAAAAAATAAGAATGTAAAGGAAGAGAAAAAGTATATACAAGTATACAGAAAGTATACATAATTTATGTATGCGTATACATGGAATAGAATAAACATATTCAATATATGGATACAGGATTTCTGTATCCATATATTGAATATGTGTATCCTATTCCATGGCCTGTGTTTTAGATATTCACGACCAATATATCCCTTAAAAATTGTTGGAAATTCTATGTTATATATAAAAATGTTCAAGTAACAGCTTACAGTGAACTGACTTATGCTTCTAATTTTTTCAATGTTTTTTCGAAAAAAGTTAAAAAAAATAGAAGTAAACGCGGTTTTTAAATTGTGGCTAATAATATGTTGTTTTAAAAAAATTATAAGTAAATCAAATTTATAAAAAAAAATCTTAATTATCATTACAAGATTTTTGAATAATACAAGGATGTTTTATATATAAGTATAAGCAAGAAAGAAACGTCAGAACCAAAGGCTCACCATTAATCCGTTCATTCATCAATGTAAAAAAAAAAACGCACAAATTTTATGTAGAACCCCTTGTATTGTATAGTATATTGTTTGAAAGAGCATAAAAGAAGAAAATTTTTGGCGCAAACCAGATGTCAATACGTTAATCCATTCGAGTGTTATTTAGGATCAAAGTTCGAAAAAGCCCATTTTTGAACCTAACCAACTTTTGAATGGATTAACGTATCGATTTCTAACTTTGTTACGTCCACCCTCTCGTACGCTCAAAAAATTTGAAACCTTCTTTAGATTATAAGAAGATTTTAATCAGACCTTACTCATAAGAACAATGACTTACCGACAGTAGGATTAAGTTACCACACTTCCTAGTATGACTTACCGACAGTAGGATTACCACCGAATAAGTTACCGCACTTCCTAGTACGACTTACCGACAGTAGGATTACCACCGAACAAGTTACCACACTTCCTAGTACAACTTACCGACAGTAGAATTACCACCGAATAAGTTACCACACCAGCGATAAGTCACGACCTGCGCGATGGGCCTAACCTATCCACTAGCATATAAGTATAGAAAATAAGTTACGATATACGCAATAGGCTTGGCCTATTTTAATAATGTATATACACAATGAATAAGTCGCAATGCCCACAAGGGTTTAGTCATAGGAATTTCCCCGCAACACTTCCTTCAGGTAACGCAAACCTAAACCCTCCTAGACCCTTCCTGAAAACTCAGGACATGACCATATAAGGAGAGAAATCGAAAGCGAAGCCGATGACGCAACTCAACCCTTCCACTCAGGCAAACAAAAGGAAGAAAGCTCAGAACATGACCATATAAGGAGAGAAATCGAAAGCGAAGCCGATGACGCAACTCAACCCTTCCACTCAGGCAACCCTTCCACTCGACCACCCCCGCCATCGGGAAAACAGGAATATAAGGACAAACATCCCAAAGGACGCTCTCAGTTCCCCGGCTCGATCACGGACTCTCCAGTTAAGTAACCAAGAATCCTTCTCGAGTCTCTCTGAATCCAGAACCTTCCTATTTCCACATCGAGAATCTTCCTATCTCCACGTGCGTTACCGAACCCAGAGCCTTCAGCTCTCTCACTACATATAGAATCACGCGTCATATAGAAATACGCCATACGTTCGTCCCACTCGACAATTATATTGTAATCTTGTTACTTTTGTAATCATATGTTAGCTCATAGATGTCCTATGTAGAATTATCGTAATATACAATCATTTTTATACAATATCTTACTCTACAAATTCTTACACCTCTTCGCACATCCTCCACTGATCCCACTTACACTACATCCACACACGAGCCCAGTGCCGTACGAGCGGCACGTCTCCGCCTGTGGGTATTCTAGCAATTGCAATAAGGCATCCGAATCACCGGTCCTCCCCTTGTGCCACATCTGCGTACGAGGCAGTGCCGTACGAGCGGCACGCTACCGTCCGTGGGTGTCTGGAGAGGGGCAGTGCTGTACGAGCAGCACGTTTTCTCGCCACGAGCAAGGAGAGTCAACCGAAGCGTATTTGTCTTTTAACCTCAATCAGTAGTTAACAAATGCCCAAGACGCGACGAATCAGACTCAAGGTACGCACCCGCAGGCTCAACTGCCTTTTGTTCGGGATCCCTCCGAATCCATTGTTAGGAGTCCTTTCCGATTACGCGCCTGATCCTGAATACGAAAAGTACTTCGTCGCGAGTTCCGCGTGCAAGGCGGACGCGAGACCAAAACTCGAAAACGTAACTTCAGTGCGCAAAATTAACATTAAAAGTATACAATACATCTACGTTCCACTGGACAAGGCCGAGTCTCGAGCAGATTACCAAGCATTCCGGAAGGCCCAGAACTATCGGCTAACCCCGATCACCTTCACACCGGGGGGAGATTCCGACAATCCACCACCAGTTCCATCTTGGGAATTCATCGCTTCAATCAAAAAGGACGACCCCCACCGGATCCGCCTGATCCAGCGCCGCGCCGAGATTCTACACCTGTGGTTTGACGCCTCACCACCAGAACACTGGGGCACCGCGGATCACCCATTGGAACTCGACTAAAGGTAAGTGACGACGCCCCTAGGCGCTAAGCGAACGGCATGAGCGAGCCGCGCACGCGACGCCCCGCGCGCCGACTAACCCCATTGGCCTCCAGAATTGCGCGGCGGAATTGGTTATCGCGCGCCGTGTGTGTCTTTACTATCTGCCATCAAAATCGTGATAGCAAACACTACCTCTGTGAAGAGTGTTTCCGAGACCTAACGGGCCCGCAACGCCGCCAGTACGACTGCTTAGTCCGCCATTATATGCATATCGGTTACCGATACAAAGTCGAAGAGTGCGATTCGTGCGACGTCGTGATCGGAGAAATTCAGAGCCCCTCCGCGTGTACCACGTGCTGTGAAATATTCTCTAACGTAAAACGTTTGGTGGAACACGAGGGAGGAGACCAATATTTAGAACGCGAATCTACGATAATCGCCATCTCCCAAACTAGATTTTAGCGCTCCATTGTTCATGTGTCCCGGACATCCAGTAAATCGGCAACCTCCGGAGGTAGTTTCACCCCCTAGCCTTATCAGAGCATGGCTAATGACGGAAATCTGTGTCTGGTCGTTGTTTTTCCAAAATAAAACTACGGGGGTCATTATTTGTGAGGATTGCCAGCTCGGCCAATACCAGCCCTTCCGGCAAGATTTCGAAGGCGTTCTCAGGCACTTCGTGCAATACGGGCCGCGAATAGAGTTCCCCACGTGTAGCGAGTGCAGTAAGGTTCTAGCCGACTGTCGGCCCGCTTTCGAATGTTACGCATGCACTAGAGTAGAAGAACCGTTTGAACGATATCTGACGAATCCTCTGAATCAACGGTACGGTGATGAACTACCGAATCTAAATCTCCCAGTGAGGGTGCGGATCGGGCAAACGATTTGGTGACGAGCGTCTGGATAGCGAATTACCTCGGTCGCAGGTATCCCCGGATAGAGCCCCTTGGCTCGATAACCCGAAAAGCGACTAGTCCCGTATAAGCGATCCGAGTACCGCCCCCTTCGCGGCTGCGATCTATCGGGACGTAACAACTTGCGATCAAGGAATAAGAAAAGTGATAAGAAAAGTGATAATATTTATAATATATTTATATATATTTGTAATATTTATTTACATGTTCTGGACATTTATACGACTTTTTGCATCATTCAAAGGCTTGCATTTCGAACATGATCTTTTGCGTTTCAAACATATCTTTGCAGATGCGGAAACTGACACATTTTCTTCAGAGAATGAGGAATGAAACGTAAACGTTTTGATGCACCAAAAAAATTTTTATATAAAAACATCTAAATATATACATATAATCATATAATATAATATAATATATTATATAAAATATGTCCATACTATGTTTCTTTTTTTTTTGTATGATCTCTGTTCGTATGTACAAGACAAATAATAAGAAAAAGAATTAAAAAATAATTAAAAGGATAATTTTTGCATTTTTTTTTTTTTTTTTTTTTATAAAGTCTGTGCAAATGTGAAAAACTTGTTCATATATAATCATATATAATCATATTATTTTCTAATTCTTTTTCTTATTATTTTTCTTGTACATACAAACAGAGATTATATACAGGAGAAAAACAAACTTATATATGGACATATTTTATATAATATTTTATATAATTTTATATAATTATATATATTTAAATATTGTTTTATATAAAAAATTTTTACCGTGACGTGTGTGTGTCGGCACGTACTGTTGTCGCCAAGTTGACACTTGAACATTGAAACGGATCGTCACGTGACCAACCGATGATGGAACACAAGCGCTGTGAGTGACAACATTTAACACTCAACTTTCGCCCAAAATCAGGCTAGGTTTTTGCGGGTACCAAGTATGGAGATCAGTCTCCTTATATCTTACTCCCTGCTTGCGACAAAATTTTTCTTATTTTATCTCCTTTTAAACAATATATTATAATACGGGAGATTCTATTTAAAAAATTGAAGGTGACCTTCATGTAATCTTCAAATACCTATTCAAAATCAAACCAATGACACCATCTTATGTGTCCCTCGAAACCGTACAACTTTTGTTTGAAACATTTTTACTAAAAATGCTTTGTTGAAGAATTATTGAGATGCGTTTTTTAAAATGGAACACCTTGTATATAGTATTTATTTGGTTTTACCTATATATAGAGATTCAATATTTTGCTGTGTATACAGAATATACATGACTGAATATACCTATATTGAATCTCTATATACGAATAAAGCCAAAATACTACATAGACTGAATATACAAAATATACCCTTGAATATACTTTTTCTCTAGGGAAAGTATATATAACGTGTAATATATATTTATTACACGTTATATATACGTGTAATAAATATATATTACACGTTATATTTTGATATATTTTGTTGTTTAAATATATTTTGTTGTTTAAAATATAACTTTACGTAGTATTTGAAAAAATTATGTATTTTCAGAACGTCTTTTATTCTGTGCATCGTGTTCAAATAAATAATTGTGTTAAAAGTTTGCACAAAAAAAATAAATAAAGTTTCCTGTTAAAGTGTTCATGTTCGCACATTCAGTACAGGTAAGTTTTCTTAATCTTCCAGTGATATGGTTATTTCCTTTTCTCTTTTTCTCTCTTTTTTAGATTAATAATTAATTTGTAAGAATTCTTAACATTATATAATTTATAAGATAAATAATTACTTGTTGTTGTTGTTCTTTGTTTTATATAAATGGCTCTATTTACATGTTTGTCTTTACTTTAATTACTCAAAATTTTTATAATAATATATTTTTGAACAAATAAAGTAAAAAAACATAAAGAAATTTGAATATCTTGATAACTTTTTTTTTAATTTATAGAGAATATTTCAGGAAGTGTTAGAAAAATTTTATGATCGATATATGTATGTGTATAAATGTATGAATGTATGTGTGTGTGTGTGTGTGTGTGTGTGTGTGTGTGTGTGTGTGTGTGTGTGTGTGTGTGTATACATGTATATATACAAATACACACACACATATACACACACAACATTTTATATTGTATTATACATATTGTTACATAATATATTTATTATATAATATATTTATATAAATATTAATCTCTTAATTTTTGTTTTAGGTAGACAGCAGCTGCTTAGAAGGCAGTAACTGCTGCAGCAGCAGTTGCTACAAATTTACGACATTTTATTTAATAGTTTAAAATAATTTAATTGTTTTATTTAAAAAATAACAATATTTAAGAAAATATAAAAAATTATATTAAACTATAATATAAATTACAATTGTATATAAGAGATTGTATTACACGACAAAATTGTAAAATAAATTACATCTAAATTATTTTATCCAAAATTAATTATTGCACTATATTTATATTATACATTGTATATATGAGAAGAAATCAATAATTTTAATTTAACATATAATTAAAAAATTAAGACAATAATAATGATGATATTAATACTATAGATGATGATGATAATGATAATGATGTTGATACTATGCATAATGATGATGATAATGAGAATAATAATAATGACAATAATAATGATGATGATAAAACTGATTATAATAATAAATATTATAATAATAAATTAATATTGTATCTAAAATTTGAAATATAAGTATAATATAAGGATTATATTTATATTTAAAAAAGAGATATTATATATTAAAAAGTATTCCATAATATTGTAAAGTATTATTTATATTCTAATATATTTATTTATATTTTAATAAAATGCCTAAACAAAAAATAATACGTTGTGCAGAAGAAGAAGAGAAAATTCAACGACAACGTCGCGAAAAAAAAGCACAAAATCAATATAATCGCCGGCAAAGTGTAAAAGCAGTAATTAATAAAAATAATTTAATAGTTAGTCAAATATCTGATACTATTTGTATCGCCAGTACATCATCTGTTAATATAAGACAACGTGTTACATGTGCAGAATATCAATCTCGTTATCGATTACGTAAAAAAAAACAATCTTATTTAAATATTAGTAATACAGTATTAAATGACGATTTAATTGAATATTACATTGGACCTATGGATGTATTGTGTATTCATTGCAATGCTAAACATTTTGCAGCTGAAAAAGTTTCCAATAGAGGAAATTCATTTCACGATTGTTGCAATCATGGAGCAGTATATCTTGAACCTTTACCTGAATTCCCTAAATTTTTACATGCTTTAATTGATGGAAATCATGCAAAATCTAATCATTTCTTACAACATATTCGTAGTTACAATACTTCATTTTCATTTGCGTCATTTAACGCTAATTTAATTAATTTTCAAAATAGACGACCTGGTCCATACTGCTTCAAAATACAAGGACAAATATATTATCAGATTAATACAGCATTATATGCTGCACAAAATGAAAGTCCCGCTTATGGTCAACTTTTTATTGTAGATTCAAACGAAGCGATAGACCATCGTCTAAAAGAAAATTTGAATCTGGATTTCGAAATCGTACAAAATCTTGAGCATATAATGCGAAATAGTAATATATTTATTAAATCATATCAAATGATGGGCGAAGAATTAGAAAATCAACGACAATTAACATCTAATGAATCATTATCGGAATTACAATTAGTATTCACTTTAAAGCCAGGAATGGATCGACGTCGATATAATATCCAAAGAACAAATGAAGTTGCTGCAGTTTTTTCAACAACTGCTGACGGAGAAATTCCAGAATCATATGTTATAATACGTAATAAAAATACTAAAACTTTGCAAAGAGTTAGTACTATGGATCCAAATGTTGAACCATGGATATATCCATTGTTTTACCCATATGGTACTCAAGGATGGCATCGTCATTTAAAGAAATTAAATAGCGAGAGACGAATAACAAGAGGACAATATATTAAGTATCATATGGCTATTCGTAATGACTTCAATGTTTTCTTATTAGGACGACGCTTATTCCAACAATGGCTTGTAGATAATTACGTAAAAATTGAAAAAGATAGAATGGATTATTGCAAAAATCATCAAAAAGAATTACGCTCTGAAACATATCAAGGTTTAATAGATTATATGCAAAATATGGCGAATAACTTAAATGGACGTATTGGAAAAATGATTATACTTCCTTCTACGTTTATCGGATCACCGCGTAACATGCAACAAAATTATCAAGATGCAATGGCAATTGTTGCTAAATTTGGTAAACCAGATCTTTTTATCACAATGACCTGTAATCCAAAATGGCGTGAAATCGAGGAAAATCTTTTGTCTGGACAACAAGCTTCCGATAGACCTGATATTTGCGCTCGTGTTTTTAATATTAAAAAAGACTATTTAATAGATTTGATTACTAAACAAAATTTTTTTGGTTTAGTTGCAGCATATGTATATGTTATTGAATTCCAAAAACGTGGTTTGCCACATATCCATATATTGATAACTTTAAAACACAATTTTAAAATAACAACTCCAGAAATTGTCGATAAATATATATCTGCAGAAATTCCTGATCCAAATGAGAATCGTAATTTACATGATATAGTTATGAGACATATGATTCACGGGCCTTGTGGCGATTGGTGTTTAATAGATGGACAATGTTCGAAACGTTATCCGAAAGCGTTTCTAGAAGAAACCAGAATGGATGAAGATGCCTACCCATATTATCGTCGACGAGATACTGGAAAGACTTTTGAAAGACCCAACGGATATATTATTGATAATCGATATGTTGTTCCATACTGTCCTATATTATCAATTACATTTAATTGCCATATTAAGGTCGAAATAGTTTCCAGTATTAAATCGGTTAAATATTTGTATAAATATATTTATAAAGGTCATGATGCTACGGCTATAACAATTGAACCAATAACAGAAAATGTAATTATAGATCATGATGAGATACGTGATTATATTGAAGCACGTTATGTTGGACCTGTAGAAGCTAGCTGGCGTATACTCGGTAAGAAATTACAAGATAAAAGTCACGCTATAATACGTTTACCAGTTCATTTACCTAATGAACAAAATGTTATCATCGAAAATGAATCTATTGAAGATGCAATGACTTCTGCTTTAAATCAAGTCACTATGTTAATAGATTAGCATTGAATTTACGCGATGTTGAAGCAAAAAAATATTTGTATGTAGATATTCCACACTATTATACTTTTAAAAAAGAAAAAATTAATGGTAGAAATATATCGCATTGGGTTAAACGTAATAATTATTTTAATTGCATAGGCCGAATGTATTCTGTTAGTCCAACACAAATAGAATTATTTCACTTACGATTATTGTTACTTACTGTTAAAGGAGCTACAAGTTTTAACGATTTAAAAACTATAAATGGAGAAGTTTATCAAACATTTTCAGAAACATGTTTGGTTTTAGGCCTAATTGAAGATGATGATGAATGGATACGAGCTATGAATGAAGCTGTTGGATGGATGATGCCACGACAACTTCGTAAATTATTCATACGTATTTTATTACATTGTCAGCCATTACATCCTGAAGAACTCTGGGAAAGTTTTAAAGTAGCAATGTCAGAAGATTATGCACGACATTTTGGTATATTACAAGGACAAAAAAAAGCTTATGAACAAATCGGCGCTATGCTTTCTGCAGAAGGTAAAAGTTTCGCTGACTTTCCACAAATGGAACAAATGACAGAAGATCACGAAGAAGAAAGTTATGTAATACTTGAACAAAGTATAGAAGTTGGAACTAGGCAATATAATCAATTAAATGAAGAGCAAAAAGAAATAGTTGATTTAATATTAAACAGATTAGATAACAATAGTCATAATAACCATTGTTTTTATATTAATGGTCCAGGTGGGTCAGGTAAAACGTTTATATACACAACTATTTATCACTTAGCCAAAATTCGAAATAAATCTATATGTACAATGGCTTTCACAGGCATCGCAGCAACGTTACTTCCTGCTGGAAAGACAGTTCATAAAACTTTCGGATTACCAGTTCCATTATTTGCTGATTTATCATCTGCCATTAAAATTCAATCTAAGGAAGCTCAATATTTAAAAAAAATAGACATCTTTATTTGGGACGAAGCACCGATGGCACCACGATATGCTCTAGATATTATGGATCGAACGTTACGTGATATTATGAGTAATGATTTACCATTTGGAGGAAAAATTGTCATATTAGGTGGTGACTTTAGACAACTTCTACCGATTAAAGAACGAGGTACTCGAAGTGAAATTATAAATCTTTCCATTAAATTTAGTTCCACCTGGAAATATTTTACAAATTTTTCTTTAACACAAAACATGAGAGTTCTTCCAGAAGAAATTGAATTTGCAAAATTTTTAATAGATATGGGAGATGGGAAGTTAAATGATTCTAATAATAATATACAAATTCCTGAATGTTGTATAGCATCATTTGATACAGATATTGTCACAGATATATATGGCGATTTAATACAAAAAAAAGATTTTGATAAAGTAGCTAAATGTGCAATACTTTCTGCAAGGAATATCGATGTAAATGAAATTAATAAACAAGTTGTTGAATTATTAGATATAACCAATGAACGAATTTATACAAGTGTAGATAGCGCTGTAAATTGCGGTGATAATGGTGATATTGGTGAATCTTTATTACCAGAATATTTAAATAGTTTATCTCCATCATCTTTACCTCCTCATGAATTGCGTTTAAGACCAAATTGTATCATTATGTTAATTAGAAATCTTAATATCAATGAAGGATTGTGCAATGGTACCAGATTAATGATTATAGAACTTGCAGATCATTTACTAAAATGTAAAATTTTAACGGGTGATAAAACGGGAGATATTGTTTTTTTAAATCGCATAACATTGTATTGCGAAAATGTATATCCTTTTACGTTTAAAAGAAGACAATTTCCAATTAAGATAGCTTTTGCTATGACGATTAATAAATCACAAGGACAGACGTTTGACAGATTAGGAATAGATCTTCGCAAAGATGTCTAACCACGGACAACTTTATGTTGCTTTTTCGCGAGTTCGTTCTTGGCAAGCATTAAAAGTTTATCTAGGTAATCAACGAGATAATAGAAATGTTAAAAACTATGTATACAAAGAAATATATATTTAATACACATTACATAACAAAAAATGTAAGTACGTAAAAAAAAAGGGTATAAAAAAGGGTAAATAAATTAAATAGAAAGAATTTAATAACATTATTTTTAAATTAATTATTTATAAATTGTGTTAAATATTCCAATATTGTGTTAATTGTCAAGCTATATTTGATTAGCGTGGTCACTAATCTCGCACCCGGTAGCTTATTTCCGTTTTCTCTTATCAGACCCCCCCCCTTCTTGTCCGCTTCGTCCTTACCGCATGGACGTAACGAATGTATCTCTCAGTAAATTCTGTCTATATATAATAAACATTCCATTCTTTTGAGGCTTAATCAAGGTCTATTGCTTTCTATCGCAACCCCGGATAATCCAACAAATTGCATATGTTACAGGGATTTTGTAAAATTTATTTTCTTGTAAAATCTCTAGAAATATTATGGAATATAAATAAAAAATTTTACATGGAAAGTTGTGGAAACCTATGTTGAACTATTTTATATTAAGAATGAACATTGTATTTTTAAGTAGAAAAAAAAATAGAAGTGGATACAGACTCCATATAATGAATAAGTAGATATTTTTTTATTTAATCCGCAATATTTTAATTTTTTACTCCACAGTATTTCTAGGAATTTTGAAGAAAAACGAATTTCACAAAATCCCTGCGATACATATAAAAATAAAAATTATTATATTAAAGTTATTATTCAATGTTTTTAATTAAAAATATTATATTTATAAATAGTACAAGTATATATAATCTTAACGTGAACATTATTAAAGATAATATTATTATATCATTATAAACATATTTAAATTTTATATTTATATTTTTTTGTTTCCTTTTTTTTTTTTTTTTTTAACTCCGCCTTGGACGGTCCCAAGCCCGGCCTGAGAAAGGCGGAGGGTTGGAGTGGGCAATCTTAACACCCACTCTGTAAAATTAAGCTAAAAACCTGGTCTCTCTGCCAACATGAGAACAGAGAGGAGCAAGATAATCAAAATCAATCTAAAATCAATCTCAACATAACCTGTCATTTGTGAATTATCAAAATATGATTCTTGCAACACTTACTTTTGCAATAAAAGTGAACCAAGTAAGAATACCAATCAATATTTATTATTGTAGAAAAGTGGCATGCAACAATTAAATCTCTTAGAACATATCCAGACAAACTTGCATGGGTGCATAAAGAAATAGATTGGTCCCATTTCCTTATACACATGTATATGGACTAATCAATTTCTTTATATTTATGCGCTATACAAATTTGTCTGGATATACTTTTACATGCTCTTTTTAAGAGCGGAAAATTGCATCAGAAATATACTTATATTATATATCATTTATATCCCTATTTTTTCTTTATTATAAATTTTTAAATAAATAAAACATTTATGTTTGTAATTCCTCTCATGATAAATTCAATGACATTGAAAATTATGTCCTTATTTTGCTTTATTTTTTATACATTGAAGCATTTTAATTTAATCTTGATACACACAACTGTCAAAATATATAATGACAGTCACTCACGAAGTAAGCACAATGAAAGACCAATCGGCATTGCGGAAAAGAAGCAACAATAAATTGATTTATTACAGCAATTTTAAGAGAGGAAAAATACTGTACCTTGTATATGCGTAAAACTTCAAATACATTATACCTATATATATAGAGCATTCTTTCTCAACATAGCCACCCCTCTGCACATTTTATTTTTGAAGATAAAATGCTTTGCAAGATTTCAAAATTCCCGTCGAAAACTCAATTACAAAAAAGCATTTAAGCATTTTATCTTCAAAAATAAAATGTGCAGAGGGGTGGCTATTTTGAGAAAGAATGCCTCATATATATATATATGTGTGTATATATATATATAATAATAATATTGATAAAAGTGATTTTAGTAATGGTAGTGATGTTTCTAATATCTTGTTAATAATGTGTCATGCAGGTAGGAATGGTTAGCATTCTCATTAGTACAGGAAATCAATGAAATTAAATTATTTATGTATAATGAGATTTTTATTATTTTTATATCTCACGAATGGTTGGGAATTTGATAGGAGTGTATAGGAAACATATTGTAGGACTTTCACTAAAGTATAATATAGCATTGGAAATTTTCATCATTAATATATGTGTTTGTTAATAACAAATTATTAATTAAATAAATTGGTACTTTTTAATTTGCGTATTAATATTGTTATGTTTTCTTTATTTAAGAGGTTTTGAATTTTTAATATCATCTCGTTTATGAGCACTCTTTATTTTATTGTTATAAATATTTCGTAAATAAACAATTGCAGAAATAAAAGTTATTATTATTTTTCGTAGGTGTATTGATACGGGGTTTATTTGTGCGGTCGAAATTTATATGTATCAGGACGAGTTTTTGTTACTATATATTTCAGAGTGTTGTTGCACAAACAGAGGTATGTATTTTTACGATTAATTAGGTATAGGAGTTTAGTGAAAATTATGCTTTATACATTATTTTTAAGGGAAAAGGTTCAAGTTGTCAGGGTATATAAAAAGGGATTTTTAATCATTGCCGTTTACTGGATATTAAAATCTGAATTCTAATGTCCTTTAAATTAACCAAATACGAATATGCAATACTATGTTATTGGTAACTTTTGGGGACATATATTTTATACCGGGTGGTTTTTCTTTTGGATTTTCATATAGCTTTCATTAATGGAGTAACGAAATTTTGACTTGTATAAAAGTTGTTATATACGATCTGAGGTATAAGTTAAAAATATTTATTGACATGGTCAGTAATTTGTTTATGATTGTTTATAAAAGTAAGTTACAATTTTGAATAATTATATAGTAAATGTTTTTCTATTGATCGGTTCTAGTGGTTATTCCTTATACACGTTTATATTGTTCTCATTTCAAACTATTCGTTTTTTATTTTATTTTAATTTATTAAAAATTTATTATGGCTATCCTTGTCTTACACTTTGTGAACTGGTATTAAACTATCCTCGTCTTTCATGGAGTGAATGTTCAATTTCAATCCCGTTTATTAGTTTAATTAATTTAAATAGAAAATCGGCGTTAACGTTACTGGTGTTTAGGAGTATGAGAGATTCTATTTTTATCATAATAATTAAGTGTTAAAATTTTGTTCAGAAATGAAATTTTTCGGTTTTAAAATGTATAAAAGACTAAAATATTAATGTAAAAGTGATTTGGTTTTTGTAAGTCTAAAGGGTAGGAAATTCAAAATGGCGGACGTGAAACTTTAATAATTTATAACTCGAGAACGGTAAAAGATAAAAAAATGGGGTTTTTTTTGTTGTGTTCAGATAATTAAGGACATTATTTTAGGTTGTTTAAAATTTCTGTGTTTTATGGATTTCCATAATTTTTAATTATATCTCGGAATTAAGAAGAGATATGATGTGGGGTTTTTGTGAGGTTACTTGACATGCTCTGCTGAGTGTCTGTAGTGAATTTATTCATCATTTTTAATAATAATTTTATGATAAATTTTATTGTTAATTAGTTTGTTTTGAGAGATACAATAATGGTTTATAACCAAAAGTTGTTTGACTTTTTATGATAGTTCCGGTAGTCACACTAGCTAGGTCTGTTAATAATATAATTTAATTGTTTATAACAATCATGTTTGAAAAAATGCTAATGAGATGATTATTATTTTAGTATGATAATGTTTCTTAGGCACAAAAGGTTATGTTCTTATGTGAATAATCTACTTTCAATTTATTTATTTATATTTTATTTTAATTTTCTGAGTTTTATTCTTATGGAACATGTATTTATTCGTGTGTTAAACTGAATTTATATTGCATAAAAGTTCTCATAAAACTTGTAATATTCATTTACGATCAATTTTAGTGATTCTTGGGAGTTTTAACAAGCAATTGTTCAAAAGTTTATAGTGTGATTCATGAAAATGGGGTTTAAGCTTGAAAGGGTACCTTTAGGCAGCCATGTTCTCTAGGCTTGTGTCTACTATTTTAAGAACGCGTGCTCGCATCAGCTGAATGATTGTTATGACAGTTAAGTTAAGGTGTGATTAATTATTCTTATATTGTTTTCTGGTGTTGTGCAATATGAATGGAAATCGAAAAATTTATGCGGCTGGAATATAGCGGTGATTATACCGTCAGACGTGACAACAGTATATTAAGTATCGTATGGCTATTCGTAATGACTTCAATGTTTTCTTATTAGGACGACGCTTATTCCAACAATGGCTTGTAGATAATTACGTAAAAATTGAAAAAGATAGAATGGATTATTGCAAGAATCATTAAAAAGAATTACGCTCTGAAACATATCAAGGTTTAATAGATTATATGCAAAATATGGCGAATAACTTAAATGGACGTATTGGAAAAATGATTACACTTCCTTCTACGTTTATCGGATCACCGCGTAACATGCAACAAAATTATCAAGATGCAATGGCAATTGTTGCTAAATTTGGTAAACCAAATCTTTTTATCACAATGACCTGTAATCCAAAATGGCGTGAAATCGAGGAAAATCTTTTGCCTGGACAACAAGCTTCCGATAGACATATATTGATAACTTTAAAACACAATTTTAAAATAACAACTCCAGAAATTGTCGATAAATATATATCTGCAGAAATTCCTGATCCAAGTGAGAATCATAAGTTACATGATATAGTCATGAAACATATGATTCACGGGCCTTGTGGCGATTGGTGTTTAATAGATGGACAATGTTTAAAACGTTATCCGAGAGCGTTTCTAGAATAAACCAGAATGGATGAAGATTCCTATCCATATTATCGTCGACAAGATACTGGAAAGACTTTTGAAAGACCTAACGGATGTATAATTGATAATCGATATGTTGTTCCATACTGTCCTATATTATCAATTACATTTAATTGCCATATTAACGTCGAAATAGTTTCCAGTATTAAATCGGTTAAATATCTGTATAAATATATTTATAGAGGTCATGATGCTGCAGCTATAACAATTGAACCAATAACAGAAAATGTAATTATATAATAGATCTTGATGAAATACGTGATTATATCAAAGCGCGTTATGTTGGACCTGTAGAAGCTAGCTGGCGTATACTCGGTAAGAAATTACAAGATAAAAGTCACGCTATAATACGTTTACCAGTTCATCTACCTAATGAACAAAATGTTATCATCGAAAATAAATCTATTGAAGATGCAATGACTTCTGCTTTAAATCAAGTCACCATATTAATAAATTATTTTGCATTGAATTTACGCGATTTTGAAGCAAGAAAATATTTGTATGTAGATATTCCACACTATTATACTTTGAAAAAAGAAAAAATTAATGGTAGAAATATATCGCATTGGTTTAAACGTAATAATTATTATAATTGCATAGGCCGAATGTATTCTGTTAGTCCAACACAAACAGAATTATTTCACTTACAATTATTGTTACTTACTGTTAAAGGAGCTACAAGTTTTAACGATTTAAAAACTATAAATGGAGAAGTTTATCAATTATTTTCAGAAACATGTTTGGATTTAGGCCTAATTGAAGATGGTGATGAATGGTTACGAGCTATGAATGAAGCTGCTGGATGGATGATGTTACATCCTGAAGAACTCTGGGAAAGTTTTAAAGTAGCAATGTCAAAAGATTATGTACGATATTTTGGTATATTACAAAAACAAAAAAAAGCTTATGAACAAATCGGCGCTATGCTTTCTGCAGAAGGTAAAAGTTTCGCTGACTTTCCACAAATGGAACAAATGACAGAAGATCACGAAGAAGATTATGTAATACTTGAACAAAGTATAGAAGTTGGAACTAGGCAATATAATCAATTAAATGAGGAGCAAAAAGAAATAGTTGATTTAATATTAAACAGATTAGATAACAATAGTTATAATAGCAATTGTTTTTATATTAATGGTCCAGGTGGATTAGGTAAAACGTTTATATACACAACTATTTATCACTTAGCCAAAATTCGAAATAAATGTGTATGTACAATGGCTTTCACAGGCATCGCAGCAACGTTACTTTCTGCTGGAAAGACAGTTCATAAAACTTTCGGATTACCAGTTCCATTATTTGCTAATTCATCATCTTCCATTAAAATTTAGTCTAAGAAAGCTCAATACTTAAAAAAAATAGACATCTTTATTTGGGACGAAGCACCGATGGCACCACGATATGCTCTAGATATTATAGATCGAACGTTACGTGATATTACGAGTAATAATTTACCATTTGGGGGAAAAATTGTCATATTAGGTGGTGACTTTAGACAACTTCTTCCAATTAAAGTATGAGGTACTCGAAGTGAAATTATAAATCTTTCCATTAAGTTTAGTTCCACCTGAAAATATTTTACTTTTTCTTTAACACAAAACATGCGAGTTCTTCCAGAAAAGATTGAATTTGCAAAATTTTTAATAGATATGGGAGATGGGAAGTTAAATGATTCTAATGATAATATACAAATTCCTGAATGTTGTATAGCATCGTCAAAAGCATCATTTGATACAGATATTGTCACAGATATATATGGCGATTTAGTACAAAAAAAAAGATTTTGATAAAGTAGCTAAATGTGCAATACTTTCTGCAAGAAATATCGATGTAGATGAAATTAATAAACAAGTTGTTGAATTATTAAATACAACCAATGAAAAAATTTATACAAGTATAGATAGCGCTGTAAATTGCGGTGATAATGGTGATATTGGTGAATCTTTATTACCAGAATATTTAAATAGTTTATCTCCATCATCTCTACCTCCTCAAGAATTGCGTATAAGACCAAATTGTATCATTATGTTAATTAGAAATTTTAGTATCAATGAAGGATTGTGCAATGGTACTAGATTAATGATTATTTACTTGCAGATCATTTATTAAAATGTAAAATTTTAACGGGTGACAAAACGGAAGATATTGTTTTTTTAAATCGTATAACAATGTATTGCGAAAATATATATCCTTTTACGTTTAAAAGAAGACAATTTCCAATTAAGATAGCTTTTGCTATGACGATTAATAAGTCCCAAGGACAGACGTTTGACAGAATAGAAATAGATCTTCGCAAAGATGTCTTTAACGACGGACAACTTTATGTTGCTTTTTTGCGAGTTTGTTCTTGGCAAGCATTAAAAGTTTATCTAGGTAATCAATGAGATAATAGAAATGTTAAAAACTATGTATATAAAGAAATATATAGTTAATGTACTTACATAAAAAAAAAGCATGTGGGGGAATCAAATTAAACAAAAAATTTTTGATAATGTCATTTTTTAATTAAATATAAGTTGCATATGTCACAGGAATTTTGTAAAATACGTTTTTTTTACAAATCCATAGAAATATTATGGAATAAATAAAAAGTTTTACGTGGAAAGTTGTGAAAACCCACATGACATCTTGTTACGGCTCTACGTAGGTAAGGGAAGTCGGCAAATTGGATCCATAACTTCGGAATAAGGATTGGCTCTGAGGAGCGGGGCGTGTCGGGCTTGGTCGGGAAGCGGGTTTGGCTGACGTGCCGGGCCTGTGCGAGGTGAACCGATCGGCGTTCTCGCGCCGGTCCCGGGGATCCGAGCTCGGTCCCGTGCCTTGGCCTCCCGCGGATCTTCCTTGCTGCGAGGCTTCCGTGGCGGCGCGAGCCGTCGTGGTCGTCCTCTTCGGCCGCCATTCAACGCTCAGCTCAGAACTGGCACGCTCTCTGGCTATGCTCTATATATTGCAACTAATTTTTAATCTTTTGAGCCTTTATTATTTATTATTACTTATAAAAGTCTTACATTTAAATAGCACAAGTTATATGTATATTATCTTAACATTATTAAAGATAATATTATTATCTAATTAAACTTATATTTTAACTTTATACCTATATTTTTTTGTATTTTATGTGTGTGGTTTTTTATTATTTATTTATTTGTTTATTTATTTATTTTTTTATTTTTTTTAACTCCGCCTTAGACGGTCCCAAGCCCGGCCTGAGAAAGGAGGAGGGTTAGAGTGGACAGTTTTAGCACTTACTCTGTAAAACTAAGCTAAAAACCTGGTCTCCTTGTCAGCATGAGAACAGAGAAGAGGCAGTCTTTTCAATGCAAAGATACAATTCCTGACATATTTGAAACGCACAACATAACAGATGTTGTTAAGATAAGCAAAATTAATTACAATAACCTTTCATTTACAAGTTGTCAAAATACAATTCCTGTGGTAACAGTTACTCTTACAGCAAAAATGAGCCAAACGAGAGAACCAATCGGTATCGTGGAAAAATGGCAACAATTAAATCTTTTAGGACATATTCAGACAAACTTGCATAGGTGCATAAGCATATACATTAAGGAAATAGAATGATCCATACACATGTATATAAACTAATCAATTTTTTTATGCTTATATTTATGCACTATATGTCTGGATATACCCTTATATGACTTTTATAAGAGCAGAAAATTGTACCAGAGATATACTTGTATTATATCGTTCAAATCCCTGTTTTTCCTTATTATAAATTTTTAAATAAATGTTATAAAAAATTTAGGATTTTGAAATTTTTTAGGCAATTTAATTTAAGGTGCGTTTTACTTATCGCTCGCAACGCTTGTGGAATCATTTCATCCTTGTTGTTTGTCATATGTTAAACAAGGACGAAATGATGCTCGCGAGCGTCGTGAGCGATAAGTGGAACGCAACCTTAAATGCTATATCTTGTTAGAATGGTACTTTATTACCCCAAGGGGTCCAAAAGGGCGTTTTGTAAGGACGTACCCAACCCTTTACAAAATATCAAAATAGAAAAGAAAAACACAAAATGTCAAAAAAATAAAATAATCAAAATTAACAAAAAATCAGTCTATATCCTGTTCGAACACCAGCTCAGGAACTTTCAAATATTCAAACAACGACGACCACAACTTTGTTTATCTTTTTGCTGAGAATCGATATTTGGCCGAAACCAGGGATCGCAACGCGTGACACATCTTGCCGACTGTTTCCTCTGAGCATGCGAATCGTCCTCCCGGTTTAACCCAGTTGGCGAGGCTTAGGTCACCCTTTCGTTCTACGTGCAGCTCCACGGCGCCTTCGCGTTCCCGCGCAATCAATGGCGCGCATCTGCTGCGGCAGTGCAGCGATTCCCGCGCGTTTCGGTCACTCTTGTTATCGCAGATCTGCCCCGGGCTGCCTTATACTTGACTTCTCAGTGGCACCCGATACTCGTATCTGCTGTACGTTTGGGCTATTGGGGTTGACGCTCAGCGGTGAACCGCATCTCCTCGGTCTAGCGAGTCAACCCTGCCACCGCTGTCACGTTTGACGGTATAATCATTGCTATATTCCAGCCGCATAAATTTTTCGATTTTCCATCCATATTGCACAGCACCTGAAAACAATATTATAATATAATAATCACTCTTTAAATTAACTGTCACAACAATCACTCAGCTGATGCGAGCACGCGTTCTTAAAGTAATTGGCCCAAGCCTAGAGAACATGGCTGCCTAAAGGCACCTTTTCAAGCTTAAGTCCCATTTTCATGAATCACACTATAAACTTTTGGACAATCGCTTGTTAAAATTCCCCAGCATCACTAGAATTGATCGTAAATGAATATTACAGGCCTTATGAGATCCTTTATGCAATATAAATTCACTTTGACACGCGGATCTAACGAAAATAAATGCATGATCCATAAGAATAAACTAAGGAAATTAAAATAAAATATAAATAAATTAATTAAAAGCAAATCATTCATAAGAACATAACCTTTTGTGCCTAAGGAACATTATTATACTAAAATAATAATTATCTCATTAGCATTTTTTCAAACATGATTGTTATAAACAATTAAATTTTACTATTAACAAATCTAACTAATGTGACTACCGGAACCATCACAAAGGGTCAAATAACTTTTGGTTATAAACCATTATTGTATCTCTCAAAATAAACTAATTAACAATAAAATTTATCATAAAATTATTATTAAAAATGATGAATAAAATCACTGCAGACACTCAGCAGAGCATGTCAAGTAACCTCACAAAAACCCCCACATCATATCTCTTCTTAATTCCGAGATATAATTAAAAATTACGGAAATCCATAAAACACGGAAATTTTAAACAACCTAAAATAATGCCCTTAATTATCCGAACACAACAAAAGAAACCCCATCTTTTTATCTCTTACCGTTCTCGAGTTATAAATTATTAAAGTTTTACGTCCGCCATTTTGAATTTCTTACCTTTTAAACTTACAAAGACCAAATCACTTTTACATTATGCCCGATCTACAATAGCTGTAGTAAGCTGTAGTAAGCCTCAAGCCGTAAGAAATTGACCAATTACAGGCGAATGTGAGGAGAATAATCGACTGTGATTGGTCAGTTTCTTACATCTTGAGGCTTACTACAGCTTACTACAGCTATTGTAGATCGGGCATTAATATTTTAGTCTTTTATACATTTTAAGACCAAAAAATTTCATTTCTGAATGAAAATTTTGACACTTAATTATTATGATAAAAATGAAATCTCTCATACTCCTAGACATCAGTAACGTTAACGCCGATTTTCTATTTTAATTAATTAAACTAATAAACGAGATTAAAAATTGAACATTCGCTCCATGAAAGACGAGGATAGTTTAATACCAGTTCACAGAGAGTAAGACAAGGATAGCCACATAGACTCTTAATAAATTAAAATAAAAATAAAAACAAATAGAGATAAAACAATTATAGAAATACATTCTCTTATATTTATGGAAAAACACCACATTGAAATAACTATTATCTTATTAATATTTTCCAAAAACAATTGTTATAAACAATTAAAATTATATCAATGCCATTTTACTAACTACGTCATCAAAATCATCTCGAAAAATCGATCAACTTAATAAAAAAATACTTATTACAAGATTGTTCAATTTTGCAACTTGTTTTTATAAACAATTATAAATAAATAATTAACCACACTAATAATAGCCGTTAACATGTGCCCCAGGTTATGCATAATAACTTTTGTATAAGTCAAAACCTCGAATAATTTGTTATTAACAAATACATACATCAACAATAAAATTTTCCAATGCTATATTATACTTTAGTGAAAGTCCTACAATATATTTCCTATACACTCCCATCAAATTCCCAACCATTCGCGAGATATAAAAACAATAAAAATCTTATTATATATAAACAATTTAATTTCATTGATTTCCTGTACTAATGAGAATGCTAACCATTCCTAACTGCACGATACATTATTAACAAGATATTAGAAACATCATTACTACTGCTAAAATCACTTTTATCAATATTATTATTAACAAAAAATATATATACTTACTAAAATTAATATAAATCTCGAGCGTCAAGCGTCGAAACGTCACCCACGAACCTGCAAAGATAGAATTGTATATGCGTAGCATAAAAAACGCGAATCCGAGCGAGATGCGAGTATTGTACGATCTGAAAGAGAGAAAGAGAGAGTCAGATATACCATATTAACGGTTAGACGAAGAGAACAATATCTTTTATACTTTAGACACTAATAATGATTTTAATTGTACTATTGAATTATTCTATTGTATGTAAAGTATGTCTAAAGAAACTTAAATAATATTTAACATATATTTGCACATTTTAAAACTAAAATATTAAAGATTTCTTATTTTCCTTTATGATAAAAGTCATATTGAACTTTTATAATGAAAGTAGGTATCGCTTTCAATACAAACCGTTGTTAGACTAGAGAATAAAAATGGAATTCAGACGAGTCACCTGTATGACTCATTCGAGTAAATCTAGTCTTCGCATAGACCATATATGGACATGTCGAAGCGGAGCGCAACGCATGACCATATAAGGTAATGAATTTCAAGACATCACCCTATGACTCATTGCTGGCAAGCGAGCCACACCACTAGAAGTAGACTCACATCCGCTAGACAACGCCTTATGATTCATTGTAACGAGGTGCGGTTGTAACCGAACGGTACTACAGGAGGCACGAATCATAGCTACGTGTCCTTAGAAATCAACGGTCGCCACTCGGTTTGACCTTTGAATCACCGAGAAGGTAAATATAGAACGATCTCTCGAATCATTAATTAGACTAATTCTCTTCTTTTTTCAGGTTCCTGCCACCGTTGGATCATCGCCGTCATCGATCGGTATCAACGCTGCCACCGGATTCCAGGATCAACGAGGGACTTCGAGTGATCGTCGACGATGGATTAGGTGAGTAGAAGGTAAGTCCAATTCAATAAATTTTCGAAATCTTTTACGAAAAGGATGTATAATTTATTCAATTATATTGATTTCCAATGTTGTTTGTTTATAAAACTTTAAGTCACACAAGATGTCGGACGCTCGGATACGAGGGCACATACGCCCTGTTAATCTACGATGCGCGTTCTCGGTCTAAGAAGGCCGTTCGTCTTTGTAAAGACGACAATTAACGCGTTCCGCGGGCGTTGCCGGTTGTTACGAATGTTGGCGAGCCGTAATTATAGCACTTGTATGACGATCGCGGTGACTTAGCGCGACGAAACAGAGCGAAGTTGATTACGTGTTACACGCTCGAACATCCCCGACAGACTGCCTCGAGCCCTCTTCTTCGCTCGGGCTCCCTACCTACGGTGCTTTTTGCCCCCACCATCGGGTATTCGGTCGCTCTCTACTCGCGGTGATTTTCCACTCGCCGCGAGAACAATGGCTGTTTACGACTTTCGGGCCGACAGGTGTGCGCCAGATGTTCGTCGCTTCGCAGTTACAATAAACGCTGCCCGCTCCCCGCAGTACCCTAGGTCCGCGGTGGAAATTTCCATTTCGAGTACCATCGACGTCCGGAGACGGACCCCGGATAGTGGTTTTTCAACTCTCGCATTTATCGACTCACGACGACGCCGACCCGCGCGCACGCCTTCTCCTTGGTCGACTTATGCGACCCCGGGTCGACTTCTCGACGAAGATGTCCGCGTCGCGATCGAGACCTCCGCCGCTGACGGCGACCCTCTGGTCCCGCTTCGGCGGTCCTTCCTAGCCCGATTCCTGTCTCATTTCCCGTGGACGACGTCCGGTCCTCGAGTTTCGGCGACATGTCGCCGTATCTCGCGTCCGGGCGACCGGACGCCGGCGGCGACCCGTTCCCCGAGCGTACCGGGTCCCACTCAACGTGACCCGCTGGTCTTTTCCCGCGGATGACGCTCGGCTATCTACCCGACCTCCCGGTGGTCGCATCGCGTTATTCCCTCGGGCCTGCCAACGACGCCGACCCCTCTTGACACCTATTCCGCACCTGGTACACTCCCTCCCACGGCTCTTCCCCGCGGAAGATGTCCAGGTCGCGAGATGGCGGACGGTTCTGTAACTTCGTCGCCGGCTGATGGATTTTGCCGGCGACCGGATATGGACGTTCGGGGTGGCATCCCCGCTAATCAGGGATGTCTTTTCCCCGGGGATGACTCACCTGGGGCGAGTTCCCGGACGGTCCGCCATTTCGGTACCCGGGCGACGGGTCTCACCGGGACCCGGCTCCGCGGTCTCGGCGAAGTGCCCACCGATGTCAGGAGTGCTCGACTCCCGTCGATGACGTCCCTAGCGCGAGTTCGCGGACGGTTCTCCATCTCCTTTCCGCGTTCCCGCATCGCGTCGCCAACCCCGTATGCGCGACTGTAGGGCCCCCTGCTTTAGTCAGGGACGTATCATTTGATTTCCGAGCCGTCGATTTGGAAATTTCGCGACGGTTCGCCATCTTTTTTGTCTTTGGCCAGATTTCGGTTCTGACCCGCGTGTCGTGCTTCGCCACTCTGCCTGGCCGATCAGGCCTGTACCTTTTACGATCCGTCCGTTTCGCTGTGCGTCCTTTGTCCGCACCGTGGAGCGCCCCGGCTGCCTCAAAACTGCGTAACTGAAAATCAATATCCTTATATCTACTTATGCGCCGGATGAGGTCATTCTCCTTTCTCCTATAAGTCGTCCAAATAACAAATAAATCGATAACGGCCGCTGCCGTTGACCTCATCCTCGGGACACGAACGCTTGAATTACTGCTAATTGGCACGTGGCTCCGCCTCGTCCACCTCCGATCCGCTGCTGCCCTCCGGGCTCCGGAAGGAGACCGTGGATCCGTGGTCCTCTGTGGCGGGTTCGCCCCCGGTCGCTCCCTCGCCTGTCAATACCTCTGAAACGCGTGTCTCGGCCCCCGGGATCTCCGGGCGCTCGGCCTCGAGCATCGTCGCGATCTCCTTGAGCGCGCTCAAGTCGGTCGGTACTCTGATCTCGTCCGTCGGGGTCGGACCCCGCTCCTGAGTCCCAGGACTCCGTATTAGCAAGACCGTCGCCCCGCACGCCGGTCCCGGCTCCTCAATCGTCTCCACGATAGGCCTATGCGCGCCGTCCGGCTCCACCCGTTTCGCCAGGAGACGCACCGCCTCCTCGGAAAGGCGCCGCAGCATCACCTTAGGCGCCCGGGAACTCTCCACGCGAGCCGCGCTTGCGAACGGTCGCACGGTCACCTCCCACTACCATTTCCAAAATTGTATAAAAGCGGAATCTTTCACCCTCTCGACGGAGAGTGTGGAATGAGCCAAGAAAGGTCACATATCTTATATTTGTTCCATCCTCCCACATAAGCCACTTGTATCGTAAAAGTTCTACAATAAATATCATACTTTTTTATATCAAAAGAAAGATAAAGATTATTGAATTACCTGATTATTTGATACACCTGGCCTAGTAATGGTGTCCCTACGGAAGGAAGGTTTTTATACGAAGATCGTTTCATGTCGCCTGAGAAAGACGTTTCAAACTATTATTAACCGGCTATTGCGATAAATATTACATGCCTCGGTAGTCGAATTGGTACGACGCCCTACACGGAATGAGGGAGGTTCCAGGTTCGAACCCTGGCTGAGGTAATATTTTTCGCAATAAATTTTCTTTACAGTATTTAGATAATTAAATCGAGTCGATTTAATTCTGGAAGGGAAGGGTTTTTAATTCTAACAATTACTGTGTTTTAAGTCCGACAAATAATCGGCGCGCAGTTCGTTTAAAAAAATTACATGTACATATATAGATGAGACCGTCGTGTGACCCAAAATAGTGGTCGTAACGTCGTTGTGTTATGCTTAATAAAAACTTGCCAGTCAGGCCGTTTAACTATACCTAATTATTGAATTACCTACCTTCGACGGATCCAAGGAGCCATAATCTACATCGCCGACCAACAGCTAATTATCCTGGAGTTTTACCTCCTTAACTGCAAGAAGAACCCATAAAAATTGATTTCGACGGAGACGTTCTGCCGGATCGAGCCACCTCGCATCACCCAGGACGTCACACCGCCGCTTTCGCCTTCCGCAGTAACCGGATGGCTCTCCGCTCCCCGAAACTTTGTCGTCCGCTCGTGTCCAGCCGTATTCTCCCCCGGCCTCCTCTTCCTGGTGTTTGTTGCTTCCTTCTTCTTACTCGGCTTTTGTTTTTCCTTTTTCTTCGTTTGTCTCCATCAATAGGCTCTTCTCAAGCTTGCTTAATATCTCCTCCTTCTCTGAGTCTTTTGGTCTCCCGCCATCTTCTTCCTTCCTTTCCTTTATCTTTTTCTTCTCCTCTCCCTCTCTGATTCTTCTCTCTACTGATTTGTCTTCGTCCATCTTAACTTTTAATCTGCTCCTGCCCTCCTCGCGTCTAATACCCTCCATTTTTCCTCCTTACTTTCCAACCTCACCAGCATCGTCAGCCATTCTCCTATCAATCCTATCACGCTTACTTTCTTCATTTTTACCTTTAACTTCAGGTCCTCAGAAAGCAGCTGCCTCACCTTCTCTCAGTTCGTTCCCTTTCCCATCCATCTGTTCTTCTCTATCCTTATTATTATGTTCTTCCTCCTTTTCTCGTCATCATTCCTCTTATCGTCGTCGGACCACCACGTTCTTTCCTCTAGCCTGCCTTTGCTCTCTACGCTGTCGTCTCTCTTCCTTTTCCCTGTACCCTGTTCCAGTCTGCGCACTTTTCTTCTCAGGCTCTCAATCTCCTCTCTCTGGTCCTTTATTTCTTCCTTCAATCCTCTCAATATTTCCTTTGTTTGGTTCCTTATCAATTCCTCCATCGTTTCTTTCTCTACTGTCATTTTCGCCCTAAACTCCATTCCTTCCCTCTGTCTTGTGCTCTCTTTCTCTCTGCTCTTATCTGAAATTGAATAATTTTCTTAGCCATCTACTACGTAACCTCTTTTTCCTTCCTCCTCCCTCCATCCCGCCTCATCTCTTCTATCGCTTTCATCCATTCCTCCCCCTCTCCCTTTTCACCCATTATCCTCCCTACCACGTCCTGCCAACTCTCTCCCTTTCCATCTTCCCATCTAGAACACTCTTCCCAGACGTGTTCCCACGTTTCCTCCTTCATCTCACATATTCTGCATATTCTGTCTTCCTCCTTTCCCCAGTATAATCCTTCCCTGACTTCGTTGCCCAGTCTAAACTTTGCAATTCTGCTCCATCTTGCCTCCTCCCAGCCCTTCTTTAGATAATCCAGAATCCCATTTTTCCTTATAAACTTGTACCACCTGTTGTATCTCGATTCCATAATCTTTCCCATTCTTTCTTGTTTTTGCTTCGATTTCTCCTTTTGTTCCAATGCCTCCTCTGTCAATTCCTCCTCCTCTCCAATTTCTACACCGATACCTTCCATGTAATCCTTTCTCTCCTGCTCCCTACTGCATAATAGTATTCTTTCCTTCTTCCATCTGTCTTTCATTCCTTCCAAACATTTCTTCGCTATTTCTCCTCCTCTACCTTCTTGCAATTTTCTTTCAAATTTCCAAATTCTTTTGCTTGCTCTGGCTCTCATTTTTTTCCTTTCTAGTTCGTCTTTAACCATGTACCCTGGGGTCCTCCAGTTTAATCCGAGTGTCCATCTGAAGTATCTCTCGTGTATCCCTTCCACCTCCCTCCTTTCCTTTCTGCCCCGTATCCCATCACCGTCCATATTAGTGTGTCATATAGCCAGATCCTTTTTTTGCATTCCTTTTTCCACATCCTTTTCCTTATTCCTCACACCTCTTTCATTACTCTTGCTGCCTTCCTTCTTCTCTCTCTAATATGCGCCTCCTGCCCTCCATTCGTCTTCAATGTATACCCCATATTTGAATTCTTTGACCTCTTCTAATTTCTTTCCCTTCCATCTCTAATCATATTTCTTCTTCCTCCTTCTTCCTTTTCTAAATCTCATTATCTTTGTCTTCTCTGTATTCAACGTTAGACCCTTCCTGTCTAGGTAACCCTCAAGCCTGCTTATCATGGATCTCATGTCCTGTTTCTTCTCCGTTAGTACTGCTATGTCATCTGCATACATTAGGGTGTAGACTTTTTCCCCTTTTAAACTCACACCCCCCCATCCGCCCTTCTTCATATGATCCTCTATGTCTGCAATTAGTAAATTAAACAGTATCGGGCTTAACGGGCATCCCTGTCTTAATCCCTTCGCCATCCAAAATGTGTCCCTTTTTCTTCTCCCCTTCTCACATTGCTTTTCGTTTCTCTAAAACTTCCTTTACCCTATCTATCAGTCCTTGCCTCACACCTCTCTTTTTCATTGCTTTGATTAGAACTTCCTTATCTACTGAGTCAAACGCCGCTTTGAGATCTACAAATAGAACTGTCATCTTCCCTTTCTCCTTTCCTAGGTTTATTTGGTAGTTATTCTGTTTATCAGGTAGTTCAGCGCAAATATCTGGTCCATCGTCCCCATTCCTTTTCTAAATCCTGCTTGGTTATCGGGAATCAAATTCTTCATTTCTACTTCTTTCCTTATCCTTTCTGCTAATACCGCCGTGTATATCTTGTACATTGAGGGCATGATCGTTATCCCTCTGTAGTCCTTCACCTACTTTTTCTTCTCCTTTCTTCACTATTGATATTATCTCACCTTCCTTCCAATGTTTCGGCTAGCCATCACCCCTCCATACTTTTTTACATATTTCCCATACCCATCTCACCATCTCTTCTTCCCCGTACTTCCATGCCTCGTTCGGAATTCCGTCTTTTCCTATTGCCTTTCCTGTTTTTAGTTTCTTTATTACGTTTTTTATTTTCTCCAAATCTATCTCTTTTTCATCTTGTCTGTCCTTCCCTCCTTCTCCTGTGAAAGGTCACAACTCTGTTTTCCACGCCTTCCATTAGCTCCATGAAGTATTTTTTCTACTTTTCCAGCCTTATGTCTTTGTTTATCCTCTTCCTTCTTTTCCTTACTCTACCTATCAGATCCCGTACCTTAACTTCCGATCTCGCCTCTCCTATCTCTCTAATCATCCTTTCCTTCTCTTCCTTTTTCTTTCTTTCACATATTTCTCTGTATTTCCTCCTCCCTTCTCTATATCTTTCCACCTTTTCTTTTCCCTTTCTCCATTTTTTTAGTTCTCCCCTCACTTCTTTCTTTTTCTCCTTGCATTCTTCATCTCACCACCCTCTTCTGTTCTTATTAGCTCCCCGGCCCTCCCCCTTTTCATTCTCCTCTAGTATTCTTCTTATTTTTGCCACCCCTCCCTCTATCTCTTCTTGCAACTCTCCGCTTCCTCTTATCATTTCTAGCCTCTCAATGAATTGTTTTCTTCCTTCTTCGCTCCATATACTTCTTCTTCTTATCCTTTCCATCTTTTCCCTTCTCTGCAATTCTTTTTGCTCCGCCTCTTATCCAAAGTATTAGCGGGTGATGGTCTGATTCTACCCTTTCTCCTACTTCTAGTCTTTCTATTTTTCCTCTGCTATCTTCATCACCTATAATATAATCTATAATTGTTTCACTTTTTCCTCCCGTGTATGTGTATTCTCCTTCTTCGTCTCCCTTCGTACCACCATTTAAGATCATCAATCCTCTTTCCTGTATAAATTCTAGTAGTGTCCTACCATCCTTGTTTACCTTCTTGTCTTTAGATTTTTTCCCTCTTTCTTTCCCATTTCCCTGAATTTCCTCCTCCCACCCTCCCTCCTCTCCTGTTCTCGCATTAAAGTCACCACCTATTATGGTCCTTACTCCTATTTCTCCCTCCTCTATGCAATCATTCAAGCCTTTTCAACTTCTTCTCAATGTCTTTGTTTACATATATTCCTATTATTCTCCATATTTCCTCTCCTATTCTTAGCTTAACTTCTATTCTATTTTCTTCCTCTTCCCTCCCTCTTCCCTCCTTTATCTCTTCTAACCCTCTTCTTATTCCTACTAGCATGCCTCCACACGCTCTACCTTTCCTATTTTTCCTGATTGCTATCTGTACTCTCCATCTAAATTCCTTTGGTAATTTTTCTTTCATCTTTTCCCATCATCCGTCCATGTCTCCATCATAATAATCACATCCCACTTCTTTACCCCATCCCAAAAGTCTCTATCTTTATTTGTTATACCCGCTACGTTCCAGAATACCACCTTAGTTTTTTCCCTCACCCCACCCTTTCCTTTTTCTCTCTCTATATCTTCGTCCTCCTCCTCTCTATAGTCTCCTCCCTCCTTCCTCTCTTGTATTTTACCCTTTTTCCCCGTCTTCTTTGTCCTCATTCTCTTCTTTGTGACCTATGAAAGTTTTCCCTCTCCTCTAATCTGCCTTTACTCTTGTTACGTCCTGCGGACTCTACGATATCCCTTTTTCGCGGGAATTCTTATGCACCTAAGATTAGGGTAAACAAACCGAGTACGGACGGTTATCGATCGGGGTGAGGTTAGATCTCGCATTCCTTTTTTTATACAATTATAATAGCTATTTGCCTAGGCGACGAAGCGACCTTCCAGAGTAAAATATTGACAGACGGGGCATACGTAATCGGATTTTGTCTATCAACCTTGTCTGGCCCATAACTATAAACCCGGCGACACGACGCGCCAAAATGGCCTGAATCCCAGACAGAGTTGATGAAGATCTTTATTGCATCAAGCGAGCTTTCTAAAATTGCTCGTGCGATGTTTCCGACAAACAGAGACAAAGCCTAGGACGTGATTGTAAATACACGTGGCGGAAGTTCTGTTTGCCTTCCTTGTACCTACTATTAAGATTGAGAAGTATGCATCGTCTGTCGATATAAAAACAGGGTCGCGAGATAAGTAAGGAACCCCAATAAAAGAGAAATCGGCGATAGCCGAAAAACAAATGCGTCACTGGAAAAAACCGATGGGTTACATCCCCAATAAGACAGTGGGGCCTTAAGGAGGGGGCTCACCAATAGAAAACCGCAAAAATCGATAACCGTCTCTAGCTTTCCAGGATAGGCGAAAACTTAAGAATCTACCTCTTGGGTGAGGAACATCTCAACCAATAAAAAATCCGTTAAACAAAAATTAGAAACATCCCGCCAACCCGAAATCCTTTAAACGAAAACCGGACACACCCCACATGAAATCCACCCCTTCCATTCCCTACATTTTCCTATATGAACCCCGAGATTGCGGCACTCCCTCTCAAAACTTCTCAGTCTCTTCAAGCCTTTGAAGATTTGGTCTACATTTCGGCATTATAATCGTGATCTTTTCCGTTTTCGAGTCACGATTTTGCATTTAGAGTCTGTGCAAGAGATCCAGCAGCACATCAATCGCTCCGATTCATCCACCAACGACACCGACGACTATTTCGAGAAGAAACCCACTCGTTTTGAACTCATCAAGTAGATCCTTCTTTTTCCGCGTTATCGCCTCCCTTCTTAAACGGTCTATCGATTGTCGGATCCCCGGAAGCTTATTATTTTGGGGTCGGTCAGTGTAGGCATCAGGTTCCCAGCGGTCGTTGGCGTTGTCGTGGGCCTGACTTGCCTCCCGGCGTCTTCATCGCTGTCGTGGACTCAGCCGGTCCACTGACCCCCCTGAGCTTATGCTCGAGGGTCGGTCGGTGTAGGCATCGAGTTCCCAGCGGTCGTTGGCGTTGTGGTAAGCCTGACTTGGCTCCCGGCGTCTCGTCGCTGTCGCGGACCCAGCCTGTCCACTGACCTCTCCCCCCCTGTCACGTCTGACGGTATAATCACCGCTATATTCCAGCCGCATTTTTGATTTTCCATCCATATTGCACAGCACCTGAAAACACATTATAATATAACAATCACACCTTAACTTAACTGTCATAACAATCACTCAGCTGATGCGAGCACGCGTTCTTAAAGTAACTGGCCCAAGCCTAGAGAACATGGCTGCCTTAAGGTACCCTTTCAAGCTTAAGCCCCATTTTCATGAATCACACTATAAACTTTTGGACAATTGCTTGTTAAAATTCCCCAGAATCACTAAAATTGATCGTAAATGAATATTACAGGCTTTATGAGATCCTTTATACAATATAAATTCAATTTAACACATGAATAAATGCATAATTCATAAGAATAAACTAAGGAAATTAAAATAAAATATAAATAAATTAATTAAAAGCAGATTATTCATAAGAACATAACCTTTTGTGCCTAAAGAATATTATCACGTTAAAATAATAATTATCTTATTAACATTTCTCAAACATGATTGTTATAAACAATTAAATTATATTATTAATAGACCTAAGTAGTGTATATAAGGGAGTTCCACCCCGGGAGCTCCGAGGGGGGTGAGGGGAAGGGGGTGTCGGGTTACACAAGGGTATCGGATTTCGCGGGGGTGAGGGGGAGGGGGGTATCGGGTTGCACAGGGGTATCGGATTTTGCGGGGAAGGGGGAGGGGGAGGGTTGACCTTGGCATACCACCGGGATGACTCACCGGGATGACTCACCCGCGCCGCTGGTCCGCGCCGTTGGTCCGCGCGGGGGTCCGCGGGGGTCCGCGGGGTCCGTCGGGTCGCGGGGGCCTCGTTCGCAACGACGCCGCTAGGCGGCGTACAATGGGTAAGACTAACTCGATAGCGCACTGCGTAGGGAGCGTGTTTTGTCGATGACGCATCGAACCTGTCGGGACATGTTCGTCGTAAACAACATTTTTCTAGGAAAAGGGGGGTGTTATCTCGTAGATTAAACAATTTCGCGCTATTTTTTACGACGCAGTACGTAAAAAACAAAGGAAGAAATGACGTCATTGGGACGATAATCGACCCGATAACGCATCGAACCTGTTGGAACATGTTCGTCGTAAACATTTTTCTAGGAAAAGGGGGGTGTTATCTCGTAGACTAAACAATTTCGCGCTATTTTTTACGACGCAGTACGTAAAAAACAAAGGAAAAAATGACGTCATCGGGACGATGATCGACCCGATAACGCATCGAACCTGTTGGAACATGTTCGTCGTAAACAACATTTGATAAAATATAGGTAGGGATGGACATGCACGCAAAGAAATTACATCGTTCATTTAGTTGTAAAAAAAGCCTGTTTATTTAACTTTTTTTTACATAATATATATATTACATACTAAAAAACTAAAGCTGCGAGCTCACAATCGATGATCTGATTCGTATTGAACGCATCGCTAGCGTATATTACATTCGACGCTTCTTTGGGATCCTTCACAGTGGACGCGATATCGGAGAACTGCGCAAACTTTGCATCGACCGCCGCAAGTATTCTGATCAAACGATCGAATCTCGCATCGATGCACCGATCGAGATCGAACATACGATGCAACGTCGATTCGGTCATTCTCAAGCATACGTTTGCAGATTCGAGACGTATGAGTTTGATGTTATTAACCGTACAAACTCTCACCGTTAGCGGTCCAACGTTTATAAAACTATGAATATCTTTGAAATCATTGCAAAAGAAATTCTGAATATTTTGCCGTTGCTCGTATAGTGCCTTCCACGTTTCGAGAGACAACAGCAGTTCCTTTCCTCGGCGAGGATCTCCAACGGCGATCTCCACGTAGCTCGGTGGACCCACGTTGATACCAATTTTGAGAAATTTGTATTCCGTAGCTGTCAGCGCGTATCGTCTGCTGAGTATACGAACCGCGCGACGATCCAACGAAATGCTGTATAAAATAAATAAAATTAGTTTTATTTATTGTAAGTATTACAATTTTGCTAAGATATAAAAACTGGGGTAGGCTCTATATGGTTTTTTTATCCTAAACGAAACTTACCTATTACATTTCTTTTCATACGTTTGAGTTTCAACGTCGTAAATCGGCACGTAATAATTCATGGTATTCATGCGTTTTGCACCGTTGTTGCTGCTGCTGCTGCTGCTATTGCATCCTTCAAAGGAGAACATTTTCGCTCTCTAGGCTCTGAGAAGTTGACCGTCAGTACAAGCGATCGCGACAAGACTGATCATATAAAATTAATCGAGTATACGCGACAATTCCCAAAGTAATGATGTGGTGGGGAAAACGGAGAGGGGGAAATAATGTTTATAGAACTGCGCAGTAAATTTTTTTTAAGAAAAGGGGAAGTAAAGCCTACTCTAACGGTGATGATTGGAGAGGGGAGGGGGAGTAAGAAATAAAACATTATAAAAAGTTATATATAATTTATTTAATTAAAAAAAAGATCGCAAATCTTTATGGTGTCGCGCGCGACCACCAGTTAAATAGTTTTATTACATTTTGTAACGCGCAATTCTTTTTATGTTTTCCGCATCGCATAGTATTGGTGTCATCTAGTTTATTCAAAGATTCGATATCTTCGTAATGCGCATCCAGAGTCTCGACGATTAGGTTTTTTTTGCGCATAATTCTCCAGCAGATCGACCAGCCATTCTCGTTTCTGGCATCCCTTGACGTACACGAGAGTCGGCATCTCGTCGTCATCGTCTTCTTTGTCTTCTTCTTTGTCTTCTTCTACACCAAACACGGCCGATGTAATCAGGCGTTTTAGCATACTGTACGGCACGTTTCCGTCTTCCCATCGTAATCCATGGTGATTGCGAATCAACCAGGTAGCGCACGATTTGTCGGATTTTGTGAGGAGATTCCACGGCATGGGGTAATTAAAAATGTGATGCGTCAGAACGCAGCCTTTTCTCAGCACCGCCACCTCCTTCACGACAAATTTTATCTCGACAAGGAATCCTTGCAGGTCCACAAACGTTGGTACGGACATGACGAGATTTCTTTATCTTTCTCTCGCTCGTCGATGCGTCAATCGAGAGGAATGACGCGCAACTCTGCAAACCGTCTTGCGACACTCTGATTTATACTCCCCCCCCTCCCTTACTCCTCTCAATAATTGTATCGGAGATTGATGGAAAGAGAAAGAAAATATTTACGTCGACGTTGCCGCGAACATTCAGACTATTTTGCGCACCACGTTCGTCAACGGGTTGTACTCAATCACGCGGTCGTGTATGATGAGACAGTACGCGGAGGTATTTGGCGGTACGTTCTCCATGCAGTCGAATTCTAGTCTAACATCCACGGTGGCGTTTTTGACGGATTCGTTTTGGCGAGAGCAATCGATGATCACGGACCGTTACGTAGAAAAGTCGAAACGGTGAGACTCGGTTCGAGATATTCGTATCCGTAGTATCCCTTGCAGAAACGTGCGTACATATCGTACAGAATCGCCTATCTGTGTTTACCAAAGTCCAAATTCAGGTCGTCGTACGGATAAACTTCCGAGTTTAGATAAAGTTTTACGTTGGTCAAGTTGCAGTCGTCGAATCGGCTTGTGTCGGCGGACATGACGTTCTTTCGACCCGTCTGCAGAGCGAAGACGACGTATTGCGGTTTCTCGAGCTGGGTCGCGGTCTTAATGGCTCACGAGTGCTTGGTCGTGTTCTGCAACAGGGGATACTCGTACAGATCCCACGAACGGAAACCCATACTTAGATATCGTCCGTCTTCCAAGGTGCGCAGCATCGACAGCTTGTTGATCTCGTTCAATACCACGTGAGGCATTCGCCATTGTATCTTGAGTATTTTGATAGTAGGCTCCAACGCAAGACTTCCCACCAGGGAATTGTTGTCGTTGCGTGCTTGTATCAAGATCAATTCGTGACGAGCGTTGATCACCACGCGTTTGTAATCCTCGCAAAATCCCAGTAACAAGTTGAGCGGTACGCAGAAATTGAAATATCCGTTCGGGTTATTATGTGGTTCCCAGCCCGCGTTTCGCAGGATCACGCTTCTGTCGGACGATACCGTAACGTAGTTCTTGAGCGTGCTGGTTATTCCTACGTTTCTGCAGCGATCAGTCTCCATACCGTCGAGCTCGTATCGAATCTCGTCGAACATGAACGCGACGCAATTAGTACCCAATACCACGTTATCGGCTTGACCGGCTGCTCTGGTCACCGCCAATGTTCCTTTGACGTAGAGAAAACTTTCGCACGGCAACGTATACAGATCCTGCTGTTGTATGGGTATTCGTATCTCGTCGCTATAGTCAAACGTTGTGTTGGCGTACGGGTTGTACGTGTGAGTCTCGATTTTGACGATGCGATCGTCAAAGACCGGCTCGCCTCCAATGTTGAGAATTTCAGTCATCGTTCAGATGTTTCGCACCGCGAATCCCAGAGATTGTAAAAACTTAACGTTCGACGCGTTGAGCTTCTTTTTCGTCGCTTGTTTAAAGCCGCCGAATGTCGACTTGACGATATCGTCGATCGACGCAGCCGTAAAGATATTATTGTTATCTGTCGCGTGCTCCGAGTCGTTCAACACTAGCATCTCATGTGTCGCGCGTACACTCACGCTCACGCACACACTGACGCGTACACTCACGCTCACGCACACACTGGCGCGTTATCGCTCTCGCTGTCGTACTTGCAATCTGACGGTGATCTCTTCTCCGCGAAAATCGAGCAATCGTCCGTCTTGATCAGCGACGCGTATCGTTAGATTCGTAACGCTCCGCGCGATGATCGGCAGGTAAATAATCTGCGCCGGCGTTTTCGATATCTTATATCCCGGTGGTACGCTCGGTGAAAATTCGTGTATCGTATGAACGCGTTTGCCGTTGCTGTACGCACCCGCGGTCACGTTACACTCCACGCGGATAATGTTTACATTGATAATATTAATCGGTGCGTCCGATTTGTGCCACTGTCCCGGCTGCAATATACGCGTCGACGAGAATCCCAGCAGCGATCCGACGTTGTTCGGTTTGTTAAAGTTCACTGAAAGCGCACTTGATCTCGCTCTTCATCGTATTGTAATTTGCGCGGAGCACTATCGGGTATTCCGCGACCTCGTCTTCGTAGCCGTTCGCGCGAACGTTCTCCTCTCGCGCGATACGATCGACGTACGACAATCGTCGTTGGAACGAACCACGCGTCGCGGACGTTTACGTGAAATTTCACGTTTCAAAAACTTGTGTATGGCCCGTATCTCGTACGATCCCTCGGGAATCGTAATTTCCGTGTCATCCTCGTCGAAATAAATTTATTATTCAAAGAATTCACGTTCGGAATCGTGTGATAAGTCTCGAAACACGTTAGACCGAGCTCGTAGTCACCGTCGCTCAGATCCACGGCGGGAAAATAGTGCTCCGCGAGGATGCTGCTCTTCCCCGTCAGCGTGAACGTTATTGACATGTCGGCGGAAGCTGTTCGACGAACACTGAGTCTCCACATGGCGCGTCGTCAGGTTTTAAATTAGCGCCGATCGTCGTCGATCGTTCGGAGAAATTGCAAAAATGCAAACATAATTGTCCACAGATGCTCTGATCGTATCGCTGATGAAACGTGCGATTGTACTCAATTTTCATCACGCTTAGTCCGCAATATTGCACCAGTTATTTCGGTGGTCGAAGATTGCCGAAACTGTCGAAATATACGACTCCATCTCCTCCCCTCTTGGCGTACGCTACCCAATGAGTACCGGGGCCCGCTGCATCGTCCAAATTCACGATACCGCTCTCGTTTCGACGTATGCCATCGACGATCGGTAACGAATCACGCATGAAAACACCTCTGAAGAACGGTACACGCATTCGCCTTGCCAGTCGACTCAATTGTACGTTAGTCGTAATACCCGTGGGCATATTTAACGTCTTTTTTGACGTTTTTTTTTAATCCTCAACGCTACTCCTTGCCCGCGTTTGTGCGGGCCGAGATACAGTCCTTGTCCATATTTGTACGGAGCGAGATAAAGTCCGCGACCTTCCATGGCGCGATTGTGACGTTGAGTCTCTTCCAGCTGTCGCCGCGCGGCTTTGCTAGCGTTCATCGCCGTTGTAATTCCGGCCGCTCCGCCGGCCAGAGAACCGAGAACTCCCAACAACGGTAGAATTAGCAACACGCCGCCTCGTTTCGCTGTTGGAAGTATCCGTTTCTTCGTCGACCTTTTCCTCGTTCGTGTTTTCCGTGATTTCAAGCCCATTCCAAGCTTCGTCTTAGCCTTCATGGCAGCCCAGACGGCTGTAGCGGCTGCCCTCTCTCCGAGAGCCGAATCTCTCGCGATGACGCGTTCTAGCGCTCTCTCGGCGAGTATCTTGTCCGCCGCGTGTTTCTCGGTGAGGCTTTTGTTACGCGAATAGTTTATGTCATGCTCGCGACACGCCACGTCCAATGGATTTACACCCGGATCACCTCTAGCCAATCGTTCTTGCAAACGAGTACCCGGACCGCAAAACTGATAGCCGGGAATGTGCAGTTCGAACGGAAGTGCACCTATCGCGCGATTAAACAGACCTTTACCTGTTTTTTTTATTTTCGTTGACATTTGCCGCATTCGGCGCTAAAATCGCAAATGTCCGAAGGTTTCTGTGCGACTGAGCGATTCGCGGTTCCGCTTGCCTATAAATAGACGTTCGAACGATAAAGTTTGATTCAGTCGTACAAAGTGTGAGGAAAAAAAATGAGATTTGTGCGACAACCGTTAGCGATTCGCGTGACGAATTGCGACGACGGATCACGGTCGATGGAGGGCAACGCGGATAGGCGCAGACACGGTACGATGCTGCCGACTACTATACGTGCGATCATTTGCGGTCCCTCGAATTGCGGTAAAACCAACGTTCTGATAAGTTTGCTGAAAAGTCCGCACGGTGTACGTTTCGAGAACGTGTACGTGTACTCGAAATCGCTGCAACAACCGAAATATCGATATCTGGAGAATTTATTGACATCGATCGATGAAATCGGCTACTACACCTTCTCCAATAACAGTGACGTCATTCCACCGAGCGACGCGTGTCCAAACTCGATATTCGTCTTCGACGACGTGGCGTGCGATAAGCAAGATACTGTGAGAGAGTATTTCTCAATGGGCAGGCACTCGAGCGTCGACTGCTTTTATCTTTGTCAGACGTATGCGAGAATACCGAAACATCTGATACGCGACAACGCGAATCTGCTGATCCTGTTCAAACAGGATGGCACTAATTTGAAACACGTGTACAACGATCACGTAAATACCGACATGTCGTACGATGAATTTTGCTCGTTGTGCCACGATTGTTGGCAATGCAAGTACGGATTCGTAGTGATAGACAAGGACAGCGCGCTTTTGAACGGGCGATACAGAAAAGGATTTAACGTGTTCGCGATATCGCAAAAGCGGTCAGTCATTGCCGATACGTTGTCTAAGGTGAAACAACGTTAGCGTTACAGACAAAGATCGACACTCTGTTTTGTTTTTTCCCCCCACGATGGCTGCGATCGACGGGAGCGAGACGATTCGCGAGCGCGAGAAGATCGTAAAAGATATTGCGAAAACGAGTAATTCGATTCGTAAGAAACTTCGCGCTTTGAAGACCGGTAAGATCGAGAAGGACATTGAGTTGGACACGCACTTTAAACCCCTCATCGGGCCACTGAAAAAGATCGTCGACAACTCGAGCTTGACCGCGGTGAAAAAAGAGGAGCCGACGGAGAGCGACGCTGACGTGAAAATCGAACCGCTATCCGTTCAACAGCGCAGGGTGGAGGAGGAGAATGCTACACCGAAGAGAAAGAAGAAACGATTAGACTCCTGGTCGGATCTTTCATTGACACCGCGTAAATCTAATCAATCGACAGTACTATCGATAACCTCTATTCCGACGCAAACCGTGCAACGTACAAGTCCCGAATTTCTTGAAACCGCGAATGTTTTCGAAACCACGGACGACTCGATCAGGAAAACCGTTCATAAACGGTTGAAAACGTCGGAGGGTCGACAATGGTTTATAGAATCGTTGGAAGATCACTTGGGTCCAATGAGCCGAATTTACATCGCAGAGGTTTTGAGCGCTTATCCAACGATGGACATAGCGTACGGCGTTTATTTCGGTAATAATGAATTGATGCTCGGTAATAAACGTTTTGACGTGGACAAAGCGGATAACATTTATATCGACGGCGTACGATACGCCGGCACCGGTATTTACGAGTTGATCTTCAAGAGAGTACCCGATTACGATATCTACACGGAAGACGATATGCAAAAGTACAAGAGCATACTCTTGGCAACGAATGCTCATAAATTCCAACACGATCCTGACAAGCGACTAAAGGGCAACGTGGGATACAAGTATACACAGGTAATCGCACCGTTGATGTCGACCAAATCCAAGAAGAAAAAATCCGCAAAGGAGTTATTCGCGCCTCGCGCGATGACGCTAACCGACAATAAGATCGACTACGTGCACTGGGATGACCCCAACGAGCTGGTGGATCGTCTGCGATTGCTCGACGCTTCGCGTCAAGCTGGCAACAATGCCCACGACAACGAGATCACGTCGATCATCGAGGAACTTTGCGAGGCTGGGCTTATTATAAATTAAACGGCGCGACAGCGATCCGTTCAATCAATGTCGAAATGCCGATCAATAAATTTGGATTGTTCGAGCAACGCGAAGACGCGACGAATGCCATTTCCTATCATTATCGGTGGAGCTAATCCGTGAGAAATTTCGTGCGCGACAACGCTCTGTGTCGCACCGCCACGGACTTTGACGCAAGGTCGCACAAGATTCGTCGCGTAGCGCAACCTGAAACTGACGGTGACGCGGTTAACAAACTATACGTGGATCAGTGCGTTAAAAGTTTGACAAATCAACGGAAAGAGTCAGACGAGAAGCTTACCGCGTTCGAGAAGGACGTGCGAGCGTTACAGGCTGCGGTGAACAAGCTTCGACGTGCGAATATCGTTGAATCAGACGCGACAACGAACAACAATGGACAAACGGTTTAGCAGAAACGACTATCGAACGGCGACGAGTGAAGAGAGGCAACGGTTAATTAACGACGGCGACGAACAGCAACGAACGACTCGAGAACGGTTGTCGGACGGCTGTCTAACGGTTTAAGAACGATTGTCGGACGGTTGTCGAACGATTCAAAAACAGGTTAGGAACGATTACGAGCACTTTAAAAACAGCTGTGAACTACGCGGAGACAGGAAAGGCTACAAACGGCTAAAGAACGTCGACGACGACGACGACGATGAGTGGTAAGAAGCAGTTAACTGACAACGACGAACGACAACGAACGGTTTGAGAACGGCTCGATATGGTTTCTGAGCGGTTCAGAAACAGCGATGAACGACGCAGAAACATAAACAGAAACGGTTACATACAGCCGAAGAACGACGACTGACAGTCAACGAAACGCTAACCGAACATGAGACCGTTAAAATCGACCGATGTGGATAAAAATATCGAAAAGCGACGGTTGGTGGACGAATTTCACGCACCGGCGAGAAGAAATTTTCCCCGCAGACACGTCATAGTGCGAGGGTACGACGATCTGTGGCAAGCTGATATCGTTGAGATGCGCCCGTACTCACGTTTCAACGGAGGCTACCACTATATACTTACTGTCATCGATGTGTTGAGCAAGTATGCGTGGACCGTGCCGCTCAAGGGTAAAGGTGGCAGCGAGACAGCTGACGCTATCGCTGAGATAATTCGAGATAGCGAGAGGTGCCCTAGTAATCTACAAACCGACATGGGGAAGGAATTTTACAACACCGACGTGCAACGTCTCGCGAGAAAACACGACATCAATCATTATTCCACGTATTCGGTGATGAAGGCATCGGTTGTCGAGCGATTCAATCGCACGTTAAAAAACAATATGTGGAATATGTATACGCTCAATGGAAATTACAAGTGGGTCGACGCCTTGCCGCGACTCGTGTCGGATTACAACGCGAGCAAGCATCGAACGATCGGCATGCGACCCGTCGACGTTACCCCCGCGATCGCCGAAAGACTCTTGGCTATTGTGAGGTTCTGGGTGATGCGAGGTGGCTCGATTCGGCAGAACGTCTCCGTCGAAATCAATTTTTATGGGTTCTTCTTGCAGTTAAGGAGGTAAAACCCCAGGATAATTAGCTGTTGGTCGGCGATGTTGAGTTTACGTGCGCGGTCAAAATTCGTATTTACCCGAATGTTACGTCCCAATAGATCGCAGCCGCGAAGGGGGCGGTGCTCGGATCGCTTATACGGGACTAGTCGCTTTTCGGGTTATCGAGCCAAGGGGCTCTACCCGGGGATACCTGCGACCGAGGTAATTCGCTATCCAGACGCTCGTCACCAAATCGTTTGCCCGATTCGCACCCTCACTGGAAGATTTAGATTCAGTAGTCCATCACTGTACGGTCGATTTAGAGGATTCGTCAGATATCGTTCAAACGGTTCTTCTACTCTAGTGCATGCGTAACATTCGAAAGCGGGCCGATAGTCGGCTAGAACCTTACTGCACTCGCTACACGTGGGGAACTCTATTTGCGGTCCGTATTGCACGAAGTGCCTGAGAACGCCCTCGAAATCTTGCCGGAAGGGCTGGTATTGGCCGAGCTGGCAATCCTCACAAATAATGCCCCCGTAGTTTTATTTTGGAAAAACAACGACCAGACACAGATTCCCGTCATTAGCCATGCTCTAATAGGGCTAGGGGGTAAAACTACCTCCGGAGGTTGCCGATTTACTGGATGCCCGGGACACATGAACAATGGAGCGCTAAACTCTAGTTTGGGAGATGGCAATTATCGTAGATTCGCGTTCTAAATATTGGTCTCCTCCCTCATACTCCACCGAACGTTTTACGTTAGAGAATATTTCACAGCACGTGGTACACGCGGAGGAGCTCTGGATTTCTCCGATCACGACGTCGCACGAATCGCACTCTTCGACTTTGTATCGGTAACCAATATGCATATAATGACGGACTAAGCAGTCGTACTGGCGGCGTTGCGGGCCCGTTAGGTCTCGGAAGCACTCTTCACAGAGGTAGTGTTTGCTATCACGATTTTGATGGCAGATAGTAAAGACACACACGGCGCGCGATAACCAATTCCGCCGCGCAATTCTAGAGGCCAATGGGGTTAGTCGGCGCGCGGGGCGTCGCGTGCGCGGCTTGCTCATGCCGTTCGCTTAGCGCCTAGGGGCGTTGTCACTTACCTTTAGTCGAGTTCCAATGGATGATCCGCGGTGCCCCAGTGTTCTGGTAGTGAGGCGTCGAACCACAGGTGTAGAATCTTGGCGCGACGCTGGATCAGGCGGATCCGGCGGGGGTCGTCCTTTTTGATTGAAGCGATGAATTCCCAAGATGGAACTGGTGGTGGATTGTCGGAATCTCTCCCCGGTGTGAAGGTGATCGGGGTTAGCCGATAGTTTTGGGCCTTCCGGAATGCTTGGTAATCTGCTCGAGACTCGGCCTTGTCCAGTGGAACGTAGATGTATTGTATACTTTTAATGTTAATTTTGCGCACTGAAGTTACGTTTTCGAGTTTTGGTCTCGCGTCCGCCTTGCACGCGGAACTCGCGACGAAGTACTTTTCGTATTCAGGATCAGGCGTGTAATCGGAAAGGACTCCTAACAATGGATTCGGAGGGATCCCGAACAAAAGGCGGTTGAGCCTGCGGGTGCGTACCTTGAGTCCGCTTCGTCGCGTCTTGGGCATTTGTTAACTACTGATTGAGGTTAAAAGACAAACACGCTTCGGTTGACTCTCCTTGCTCGTGGCGAGAAAGCGTGCTGCTCGTACAGCACTGCCCTTCTCCAGACACCCACGGACGGTAGCGTGCCGCTCGTACGGCACTGCCTCGTACGCAGATGTGGCACAAGGGGAGGACCGGTGATTCGGATGCCTTATTGCAATTACTAGAATACCCACAGGCGGAGACGTGCCGCTCGTACGGCACTGGGCTCGTGTGTGGATGGGATCAGTGGAGAATGTGCGAAGAGGTATAAAAATTGTAGAGTAAGATATTGTATAAAAATGTTGTATATTACGATAATTCTACATAGGACATATGATTACAAAAGTAACAAGATTACAATCAGGAATATATATATGGTGACACGTAATTCTATATGTGACGAGAGAGCTGAAGGCTCTGGGTTCGGTAACGCACGTGGAGATAGGAAGATTCTCGATGTAAAAATAGGGAGGTTCTGGATTCAGAGAGACTCGAGAAGGATTCAGTGGTTACTTAACTGGAGAGTCCGTGATCGAGGTAGGACTCCGGGAAACTGAGTTCGTCCCTTGGGATGTTCGTCCTTATATTCCTGTTTTCCCGATGGCGGGGGTGGTCGAGTGGAAGGGTTGACTGAGTGGAAGGGTTGAGTTGCGTCATCGGCTCCGCTTTCGATTTCTCTCCTTATATGGTCATGGCCTGAGTTTTCTTCCTTTTGTTGCCTGAGTGGAAGGGTTGAGTTGCGTCATCGGCCCCGCTTTCGATTTCTCTCCTTATATGGTCATGGCCTGCGTTTTCTTCCTTTTGTTGCCTGAGTGGGAGAGTTGAGTTGCGTCATCGGCTCCGCTTTCGATTTCTCTCCTTATATGGTCATGGCCTGAGTTTTCAGGAAGGGTCTGGGAGGGTTTAGGTTTGCGTTACTTGAAGGAAGCGTTTGCGAGAAAATTCCTATGGCTAAACCCTTGTGGGCATTGCGACTTATTCGTTGTATATACATTATTGGGATAGACCAAGCCTATTGCGTATATCGTGACTTATCTTCTATATTTATATGCTAGTGGGTAGGTTAGGCCTACCGCGCAGGTCGTGACTTATCGCTAGTGTGGTAACTTATTTGGTGGTAATTCTACTGTCGGTAAGTCATGCTAGTGAGTGAGGTAACTTATTCAGTGGTAATCCTACTGTCGGTATTCGGTGGTAATCCTACTGTCGGTAAGTCATGCTAGTAAGTATGGTAACTTGTTCGGTGGTAATCCTACTGTCGGTAAGTCATGCTAGCAATATGGTAACTTGTCGGTATTCGGTGGTAATCCTACTGTCGGTACTCGGTGGTAATCCTACTGTCGGTAAGTCATTATTCTTATGAATAAGGTCCGATTAAAGTCTTCTTACAATCTAAAAAGGTTTCAAATTTTCCGGGCGTATGAGAGGGTGGACGTAACAATACCGATGATCCAGAAATATGTCAAAAAGGTGAAAAGAGGAAACATGAGAGTAGCTCTTCTACCCACATAAGACGCAGAAAGCGAAAACATAAGAGAACAAAGAAACACCGTAAAGATTCCAGTCCAGAGGAACTTGTCGAATCCCGTGATGACAATAAAGACGCAATGTTGCATGTGGATGAAGCTGAAGGGCGCGGCCCGCAAGAGCGTCTTAGCGATGACGACGCCGTCTATGAGCCGCTGCAGGAAGCAACCGCTCCCGACGACGCATGCGCTTCACGCAAGAGACCGAGCGAAAGCCACACAACGGGTGTCCCGAAAAAACGAATCGATAATAAAAAATTTTATGATGAAAAAGAAATGCATAAACAACAAGAGGGATCTGAAGATGAGGCTATGGAAATAACACCACAATCTAGCGACAGCCATCAAACACACACTAGTATTGAAGTACAGGCTGACGTTCATGCACCACCTTCGCATATACAAATAATACCAAAATCAAAGGTAAAAATTGATAAAAAAATACAAAAATTGCCAGATGACATTGACGCTATTGAAATAATAGAAGGAAATATACCATTAAATAAACAAGAATTAAAAACAATGGAAGTAGATACTGATAATGAAATGGATTATGAAATAAATAAAAAACCATTAGGATACCGTGAACAAAAAACGCCGAGCGATGATTCGACAGACGAAAGTAATACGAATAGAATATTTTCACCTCCTTCGTATAAAGCAGTTGCTAAACCTTTACAAATAAGTAATAAAAGATCTGCGAAAACAAAAGCCACAACTTCTAATAAAAGACCAGTGAATAAAAAATTTCCCAATAAAAAATTAAGCAAGAAAACAAATAAAAAATCTAACTTGAAGGAACGGACACCACCGAGAGAATTACAAAGACCAAGAATAAAAGAAATGGAAGTTACTTCTGTCAACATTATAGACTCCCGAGATCACATATGGATGAGGAATGATAATATAATATACTTTATAAATACGAAGGGAAATCCGATAGATGAAATAGGGAAAGAATTAATCGATAGGAAAATATGCCAGAAACCGAAGAATTTTAAAGGAATAATAGGACACGTGTTAACATCAGAAAAGAGCAACAAGAAAATTTTTGGAATAATAATTAAAGAAGAATTAAGCAATCAGATTCAAGAAAAATATGTAGCGCAGGGATTTAGAGAATTATAAAACGAAATGATACGTTTAATAAATATTTCACATGCGAGCATATCTGAAAACAATAGCGATATAAAAATACCATGGTTCAGAGTACGATGCATTATAAGACTTACATTTTTAAATACAGACATTCAAATTACTGTATGTAAGGGCCAAGTGTGCATACCCGAGCCCAAGGATAGACCGCGTATCATTCCGCGTGAGTCCCACGAATCCAGTGTTGGAGGACATAAAGGAATCGCAAAGACAGTGGCGCGGATACGTTATAAATATTTTTGGGAAAATATGAAAAGTCAAGTTGAAAAATTTATTCAAACCTGTAGTAGTTGCCAAAAGAAAAAATTAGTACGCGTAAAGACTAAACAACCGATGATTATAACCGACATTCCTGTAGACGCATTTGATAAAGTTGCTATGGATATATTAGAGCCTTTGCCTATTACTGATAATGGTAATGAATATATTTTAACGATTCAGGATCAATTAACGAAATATTCAGTTGCTGTACCTCTTGTGCAAGCGAACTCAGAGGAAATCGCAAAAGCATTCACGCGTAGATTTATTTGTCAATTTGGAAGTCCCAAAGCAATTTCGACGGATCCAAGGAGCCAAACTCAACATCGTTGACCAACAGCTAATTATCCTGGGGTTTTACCTTCTTAACTGCAAGAAAAACCCATAAAAATTGATTTCGACGGAGACGTTCTACCGGATCGAGCCACCTCGCATCACCCAAGACGTCACTGTTTACACATCGCCCAGCCGTACAAGTTGTTGACATCGAAGTACATTAGGTACGACGTTGGTTTCGATGAATCGTACGACTGCATGTACTTGTTGTTGGCCTGCGCGTATCTGCCGAAACATTGACTCAGACCACCGCGAATACCACGTTCGATAAACATAACCATGTTAATGTCGGTCAGCAGTTCGAAGTTGACACATGTATGTTTCAACATGGCGTCCCACGTAAAGCCTGGTAAAGTGTAATAGTACGCGGGATCAAGTCCGTAACTCGCGACGCAGCTGTCGCGGAAATTTTCAAAAACGTCGGCCAACAGCAAGACATCGGTTTTCAGGTATAGATCGCTGTATTCGCCCAGGGTTCGAACGGAGAATCGCTGCCATACGTTCGCGGCGTGCGCGTAATTGCTCTCGGATACGGTGTCACCGGTCAAGGAACTGTAAAATGAATCGCGCGGCGGTAAACACGTATCCTCCAGCTTATTTTCGACGCTGTCCACGTATTCGTATGGAAAGACACCTTTTCGCGTCAATAATTTGAAATCGTCGTCGGATAACGCGGAAAATTTTGAACGTATAATTTTTAATTTATCATTATCTAGGAAAGATGCCAATTTTGCGAGACTCGCGCTCAGAAATTTGTACGAGTCAATGAATCTTAATTTTATATCGTTTCGCGAATCTGATCTTTTCGTGGTGTCTTTCACGTGTTTAGTAAATGAGATGTACTTTTCCTTTGTTATAGGCAGTACATCAATCTTGCCTTCGAATGCGGCAGCTATTTCCTTGATAATGAAATGCGCGTCATAGCCCGACAGATTGTGGAATATTACTGGGATGAAGTGAGAATCCTTATAATTTAGATTGCACGTCGAGTGTGCTGGATCTCTGTAACGCCCAGTTAGGTGGCAATGATTGCGTACACGATTATCATTTGGCGCGAATGGTTTTTCACATATGTGACATTGCGCCGCGCTGTGAAATGTCTCCCACTCGTCTCGCGTTAGGTCTACTATGCATACAATGTCGGACAATATGTTCTTTACGCGATGCGCCAATCCTTTGAGTTCCTCGACGAACCACGCGATGCAGTCATTATCGCGACGAAATCGATACGCTGATAACGTTTCATCGTACGAGCACTGTACGTAGTATGCTAAACTACATACCCGATGATGTTGATAGGCGTATGACGCGTGTTCCGTCTCCGGTTGTGTCTTCTGCAGCACACATTCCAGATCGGCGTATACCACGAAGGGAAGTCGCTCTTTCCTGCTGTGGTTCTTGAAGCACAGCCACTTGTTGTCCTCACTCGGTAGTTTGATAGCGCAGTCGTTTACCTTTCGGCAGTCCACAGTGTGAGACTGCAACTTGTCGCTCGAACAAGTAGTGGACATCTGCAAAAAAATCATAAATATAAATTTTATACATAAAATATAAAAATGATATATATTATTAAAAAGTATAAGCACTTACCGATCATAAATGTACTTCTGGCCATGATGCTTGCTCAATTGTGAGCTCACGAGACGGGATAAATGCCCAATCCACGCGAAATGTCCAACATTGTTGTCTCGCGGATCCTGCACGTACAGCAGATTCACATGTTTTTTAACACTCGTGCGGTCGGTAAGCCGTATTGGAAGAACGTTTGAAGTCTTCTTTCCCTCGATGGTATAAACATTGACGGATATATTGTTGAATCGTTCGAATTTTTTAATTTAACTCAACGTCATTGGGAACTCAATGTCTCGTACATTCAGTACTTTTGAATAATGCGGGTATGAAGATTCCCGTTCTGAATATCTTTCAGTTGGATGCAAGGCGGCTACCACTGACCATGCAAAACACGCATTGTCCATAGACAGCACATTGATCACCGCGTTCTTTACTTTAATGTCTTTAAGCAAATCCAAGTGACATCCCGCGCGCAAAGGATTGTACTTGTTGACGCTCACCGTCAAATTGAGGATTCGAGTCAACGCCCACCCACTGTCGCGTTCCTGGAACTCCTCGAGTTTCGCTAATGTGGGCTCGATAACATGTAGCTCGTACCACTCGCGCAAGTGCGATGTACGACAAAGTTCTGTTATTTGTACATATACTCTTATTGTCACGTTTATCACTCGCCACAAACTCCCCGTTGAACGCGGTGTTCACTTTGACCTAGTTATGTGTTTTTATAATGTCTCGCACTTGCTTGCACACTACGCTGCAGGCGTCTTCCAAAAACTGTCGCGGCTCTATATGGTCTATATTAATTACCGCACCGGTTATTATACGCTTTTTAAACGCGGCGTTGATCTCTCGCCATACGAGTTCTGCTGTGCGCGTGTCACCACTGGTACCGGCGTTCGCATAATCACCACCGCTATGGATAAATTGTCTTTCCAATCGCAACTTCACACCCTCGAGTCGCGCTATTCTGGCAACCAACGATTGCCTCTGCCCGATCGAGAGCGGACGTTTGGCACTACTGCGAAAGTCTCGAGCTGCTCGATGAATTCCGCGCATTGCAGCGTCCATGTGAAAAATTCACCCAAGGTAGCTACTTGGTCGGACAGCTCCAATAGATCGTGTTCGGTTTGCTCGAATTAATCCATATTTTATCTACTCAGATTTAGGTTGTTCATCAGATTCAGGTTGTTCATCACCACGAAGTCGACAACTGTAGTCGCGCAATAGCGATACTTCATTAGATATCAATGGTTTATATGGTAATAGCGTTGCAGACACATATTGTTCATCACCATCATACCAACCACTACTTTGACACATTTCCCATTGCCACTTCCCAATAGTGACACTTTTTATACTCGGACCTAAAGTCAGGTTTATTGTAAAAGGAAAGGGTTTTGTCACAGATGAAGCTGTATGAGCTTTATCCTCGTTCCGCGCCTGTATGTACATTCTCCATTTTGAGCTACCGTAATAGTTATTATTATATCCGAAATCCTTGATAACAACTCCTTGTCTATGAACAATGCGTTTATCGGTTTCTCGTATCCCGAGTTCGCGATCGCGAACAAAGTGCGCTAGTGAGTTTCGTTGCACATCCGTCGATTTTCCTCCTTGATCTTCTTCACGCAAAGCTTTGGCGATATCATCTAATAAAGATTTATTATAAAAAAAATGATCGAAGTATATAAAATCACTACTTTCTTCGATTTCATTGATGTCAATTTTATAGTCCGGTAACCACGAGCGATTATTGTCAAGCGTCATTTCTTCTTGCTCACTGCTATGAAAAAATAAAAAAATGTTCACTTCGCGAAAGCGCTAATGTTTGTTTCGTTGACATTCGCCGCAATCCTTAATCATCGGAGCGGGACCGTCGATGTGCGTTCGCTGCCACGGTTGGTTGTAATGTTCGTCACAGCGACGATAGGTCTGAACCTCTGAATCCGTCTTTATATGCTCCGAAAGCTTGTCCCACACGTAGTAAATGTGATCGCCGCACATTTGCAACAGAACGGTTTTCGGCACAAATTGCAGCTGTTCAGCGCTAAAATTGCGAATGTCCGAAGGTCTCGACAGCAGGACGAACATCTTTGCGATTGAGCGATAAAAGAATCTCTTTTCCAGAGCATTTGCACGTGATAATGTTCAACCATACAATAACAAAGAAACCGCGATACTTTTCGATCGATGTATCACTCTCAAATCTGACTACTGCGGCTCGATGCGCTTCATCCCTCGTTATATACCTTTTGCTCTCTCTCTCGCTCCAACTAATTTTTTGAAAGATCTTTTTTTTGTTTCGCGTACTGCGTCGTAAAAAAATAGCGTAAAATTGTTTAGTCTACGCGATAACACCCCCTTTTCCTCAAAAATGTTGTTTACAACGAACATGTTCCAACAGGTTTGATGCGTTATCGGGTCGATCATCGTCCCGATGACGTCATTTCTTCCTTTGTCTTTAACGTACTGCGTAGATAGATTGTTTTTTAAGTATAAATCATACTATATTTTCTTCGCGCGCATTTCTATTCGAGCCGTATATGCGACGTCCGCCAAAACTCCGGATGCTTGAATTTGCAATCAAATATCGCATATCATAACATAGAAGCGAGGCACCGATGTTCTGGCGGACATCGGCGCTCGCAGGTGTAATGCGAGACGTATCGCGACTATCAGTTTTATACACCGCCATTATATTTTTTTTCTCTGGCGACTTCTGCAACCGTCATTGAATTCAGTCTTGTCGAATCCGCGCAAAGTGTTACACGTATATATTTTTTTATAAGTTTCTTGTGTACGAACGTGTTTTTTTGTGTTCGGGGTGATTAAAACTAAGTTTCTTGTAATGTCTCCGCGCGAACCTTTTGTGCCTAAAGACATAGAAGACAGTGAAATTTTGGGGGGGCCCGACGCTCCCCAGTTTGAAGACGCTATAGAGGTGTTTAAAGGCGCTCCTCCAGCGCTTCGGCTTCCGTTTGGGGGCACAATATCCGCGCCCGGCCGCGCGCGGGAGGACCTGTTCCGCCTGACGAGGGGCCGATTTCCCCTCATAGACGAGACGCTGATTGCCTACGCGAACCGCGTAGCGAGTTTGTAGAGATAAAAACGTCTACTACTAAGGAGTATAAGTTTATGGTGAGACGCTTACTAAACGTAGTACTCCACGCACGTGGAGTAGCAATGGAACAAGACTATAATTCCCGAAGATTATTTCAAAGAATGTTGCAAGAACTTGGAGAATTTCGCATCGACAAACTACGCAGTGCGCTTTCGAGTTAGTCTTACCCACTGTACGCCGCCTAGCGGCGTCGTTACGAACGAGGCCCCCGCGACCCGACGGACCCCGCGGCGCAACCGCGGACCTCCACGCGGCCCCCGCGGATCCCCACGCGGACCCGCGGCGCGACCGCGAACGCGAACGCGGACTCCCTTCCCCCCGCGCGGACCAGCGGCGCGGGTGAGTCATCCCGGTGAGTCATCCCGGTGAATCATCCAGGTGAGTCATCCCGGTGGTATGCCAAGGTCAACCCTCCCCCTCCTCCTTTCCCTCGTAATTCGATACCCCTGTGTAACCCGATACCCCTCTCCCCCTCACCCCCGCGAAATCCGATACCCCTGTGTAACCCAATACCCCCCCTCCTCCTTACCCCCGCGAAATCCGATACCCCTGTGTAACCCGACACCCCCCTTCCCCTCACCCCCCCCGCAAAATTTGATACCCTCCCTTCCTCATCCCCCGCGTAATCCAATACCCCCTCCCTCACCCCCTCACCCCTCCGCGTAATCCAATACCCCCTCCCTCACCCCCCCTCGGAGCTCCCGGGGTGGAACTTCCTTATATACACTACTGACCTAGTTAGTGTGACTACTAGAACTATCATAAAAAGTCAAATAACTTTTGATTATAAATCATTGTTGGATCTTTCAAAATAAATTAATTAACAATAAAATTTATCATAAAAACATTATTAAAATTGATGAATAAAATCACTGCAGACACTCAGCAGAGCATGTCAAGTAACCTCGCAAAAACCCCCACATCATATCTCTTCTTAATTCCGAGATATAATTAAAAATTATGGAAATCCATAAAACACAGAAATTTCAAACAACCTAAAATAATGCTCTTAATTGTCCGAACACAACAAAAGAAACCCCATCTTTTTATCTCTTACCGTTCTCGAGTTATAAATTATTAAAGTTTTACGTCCGCCATTTTGAATTTCCTACCCTTTAGACTTACAAAGACCAAATCACTTTTACATTAATATTTTAGTCTTTTATACATTTTAAAACCGAAAAATTTCATTTCTGGACAAAATTTTAACACTTAATTATTATGATAAAAATGGAATCTCTCATACTCCTAAACACCAGTAACGTTAACGCCGATTCTTTATTTAAATTAATTAAACTAATAAATGAGATCGAAAATTGAACATTCACTCCATGAAAGACGAGGATAGTTTAATACCAGTTCACAGAGAGAAAAACAAGGATAGCCACATAGATTCTTAATAAATTAAAATAAAATATAAAACGAATAGTTTGAAACGAAAACAATATAAACGTGTATAAGGAATAATCATTTGAATCGTTCGATAGAAGAACACTTACTACATAATCGTTTATTTTTGCAACTTACCTTTATAAACAGTTATAAAAAAATTATTAACCATGTCGATAAATATTTTTAACCTACACCTCGGATCATATATAACAACTTTTATACAAGTCAAAATTCTGTTACTCCATTAATGAAAGCTACAATTTTTTACCCTTTAGACTTACAAAGACCAAATCACTTTTACATTAATATTTTAGTCTTTTATACATTTTAAAGCTGAAAAATTTCATTTCTAAACAAAAATTTTAACATTTAATTATTATGATAAAAATGGAATCTCTCATACTCCTAAACACCAGTAACGTTAACGCCGATTTTCTATTTAAATTAATTAAACTAATAAATGAGATTGAAATTGAACATTTACTCCATGAAAAACGAGGATAGTTTAATACCAGTTCACAAGGTGTAAGACAAGGATAGCCATAATAAATTCTTAATAAATTAAAATAAAATAGAAAACGAATAGTTTGAAATGAGAACAATATAAATGTGCATAAGGAATAATCACTAGAACCGATCAATAGAAAAACATTTACTATATAGTTATTTAATTTTGCAACTTACTTTTATAAACAATCATAAACAAATTATTGACCATGTCAATAAATATTTTTAACTTATACCTCAGATCATATATAATAACTTTCATATGATCCAAAACCGTATTACTCCATTAACGAAGGCTACACAAGTTTTTTTTAGAAAATACAGGGTCGGATAATGAATTTTCCGATTTAGCGGGAAAATTCTGGCAACCCAGGTCGAACTGCTTGCATAACTATAAAAACCCGTTTCGGTAAATACGAATTTTGACCGCGCACGTAAACTCTGCATCAGTACACCTACGAAAAATAATAATAACTTTTATTTCTGCAATTGTTTATTTACAAAATATTTATAACAATAAAATAACAAATGCTTATAAACAAGATGATATTGGAAATTCAAAACCTCTTAAATAAAGAGAACATAACAATATTAATACGCAAATTAAAAAGTATCAATTTATTTAATTAATAATTTGTTATTAACAAATACATATATTAACAATAAAATTTTCCAATGCTATATTATTCTTTAGTGAAAGTCCTACAATATATTTCCTATATACTCCTATCAAATTCCCAACCATTTGCGAGATATAAAAATAATAAAAAATCTTATATATATATATATATATAAACAATTTAATTTCATTGATTTCCTGTACTAATGAGAATGCTGACCATTTCTATCTGCACGATATATTATTAACCTGATATTGGAATCATTATTAACACCGCTAACATCGCTTTTATCAATATTACTATTAACAAATATATATACTTACCAAAATTAATATAAATATCGAGCGTCAAGCGCCGAAGCGTTACTCACAAACCTGAGAAAGATAAAATTGTATTATGCGTAGCATAAGGAACACGAATCCAAGCGAGATGCGAGTATTATACGATCTGAAAGAGAGAAAGAGAGAGTCAGATATACTATAGTAACTGTTAGACGAATAGAGCAATATCTTTTATACTTTAGGCATACTAATAATGACTTTAATTGTACTTCTACTGTATGTAAAGTATGTCTGAAGAAATTTAAATAATATTCAACATATATTTGCACATTTTAAAATTAAAATATTAAAGATTTCTTATTTTCTTTTTTGATAAAAGTCATATTGAAATTTCATAATGAAAGTAGGTATCGCTCTCAATACAAATCGCTGTTAGACTAGAGAATAAAATAGAATTCAGATGAGTCACCTGTATGACTCATTCGAGTGAATCTAGTCTTCGCATAGACTATATATGGACATGTCGAAGCAGAACGCAACGCATGACCATATAAGGTAATGAATTTCAAGATACCACCCTATGACTCATTGCTGGCAAGCGAGCCACACCCCTAGAAGTAGACTCACATCCACTAGACAACGCCTTATGACTCATTATAACGAGGTGCGGTCACCTCCCACTACCGTTTCCAAAATTGTATAAAAGCAGAATCTTTCACCCTCTCGACGGAGAGTGTGGAACGAGCCAGGAAAGGTCACATATCTTATGCTTGTTCCATCCTCCCACATAAACCACTTGTATCGTAAAAGTTTTACAATAAATATCATACTCTTATATCAAAAGAAAGATAAAGATTATTGAATTACCTACCTTCGACGGATCCAAGGAGCCATAATCCACATCGCCGACCAACAGTTAATTATCCTGGGGTTTTACCTCCTTAACTGCAAAAAGAACCCATAAAAATTGATTTCGACGGAGACGTTCTGCCGGATCGAGCCACCTCGCATCACCCAGGACGTCACAGGGCCCGCATTTAACTCTTGCAACGTTGCGCCGCGAGTTCTGGATCTTAAATGCTCGCAGTTCAGTTCGGTCTGTTATACATAAATGTGTGAATTGCACGCGCGAAAAGGCCGCCGTGCCGCAGCAGCTCATGGGAGATCTCCCGTCCTTGCGCGTGTCGGCGCCTTCCCGTAGTTTTCTCCACTGTGGGGTCGACTACGCGGGGCCGGTGCTGGTTCGAGCCTCCGGGGGGCGCAGCATTGTTTCGCGAAAAGCATATATCGCGCTCTTTGTGTGCCTTGCGACGCGCGCGGTACACCTTGAATTAGTTGGAAATTATTCCACACCCGCATTTTTAGACGCCTACTCTCGATTTTGCTCTCGTAGAGGATTGCCGGAGTCAATGCATTCCGATAACGGAACTACGTTTGTCGGAGCCGACAAGGAACTAGCCAAAACATACCGAGCGGCAGTAAACGATCCCAATTTCTTAAATGCCATCGCCTCCGATAATGTACAATGGCACTTCCTCCCCCCGTCCGCACCGCACTTCGGCGGCCTCTGGGAGGCCGGCGTACGCAGCGTAAAGTACCATCTTCGCCGAGTTCTTAAGAATCACACACTAACGTTTGAAGAGCTTACGACTCTACTATGCCGGATCGAAGCCTGCTTAAACTCGCGTCCTCTCGCACCGTTAAGTGATACGTTAGACGATTATGAAGTACTAACCCCCGGTCATTTCTTAATCGGGTCCGCGCTCACAGTCAATCCGGAACCCTCGTTATTAAACGTCAAAGAGAATTGCTTATCACACGGAGAGAACTGTTCAAGTTTCACATTGTAGGTTATTTATTTACAATCATACCAACCGCTTTCGCTCGCTAGTATACTGTTGTTGACTGGTTTCCGAATTCAGGATACGAAATACCCTAGTGTAGTTTTTTCGTAAGGATAGGAACTAGCAGAGTATGGTTTAATACCACCACTCAGTAGATGTGATACTTACCAAATATTACTGCAAAAGTGTGATCGGAGCCATACTTCCATCCTAACGCATTCACAGTCTGAGACTGTGAAACGCGTGGATTGACCATTCGTGTCCATGTCCGTCTGTAGACACCGTGTGGCAATGCGAATTACATTTTACACTGTTGAATTACTTTATTTTTCTTTTTAACGAGGGTTGGTTCAAAATCTTCAAGAGGCACCAGATTGATGGCAAACAAAGATGTTTTTTAATGAAGTCGGTAATTCTCATAAATCTTAAAGTATCAAACTCACACTGCTAATCGGTAAGAACCCAATCTGGTGCCTCTTGAAGATTTTGAACCAACCTTCGTTAAAAAGAAAAATAAATGTAATTCAACAGATATTAATCTTTCAGTTAGATGTAGGATTTATCGGACCTCATCAAAATTACATCTTTTTAGAAATATATTTTTAAATGCAATAAATATATGCTTGAATTTACATACGTTTGGTGCCTAACAAAAATAAATATTTATTTGGTTTTGAGTTTTTTTTTCGTACATCTGGGATGTAGGAACAATGTACACGACATACAAAATTTCATTCGACCGCCAGAACACCCTCCAAAAGGGGTAAAATATTTTTCTTTACATAAACCCATTGCTTAGGGTCTCACTCTGTTTAGAGGTTATGTTATTTAATATTATTTTCATAATCATTCACTCCAATTTCACGAATTATATTAAATAATTAAAACTATTAACGCTATTTAAAGAAAGTAACCGAAAAAACCAATACTCGTATTCGCATTGCCACACGGTGTCTACGGACGGACATGGACACGAATGGTCAATCCACGCGTTTCACAGTCTCAGACTGTGAATGCGTTAGGATGGAAGTATGGCTCCGATCACACTTTTGCAGTGATATTTGGTAAGTATCACATCTACTGAGTGGTGGTATTAAACCATACTCTGCTAGTTCCTATCCTTACGAAAAAACTACACTAGGGTATTTCGTATCCTAAATTCGGAAACCAGTCAACAACAGTATACTAGCGAGCGAAAGCGGTTGGTATGATTGTAAATAAGTAACCTACAATGTGAAACTTGAACAGTTCTCTCCGTGCACGCTGGCAAATCGTCCGTCACATCACCGAGCGGTTTTGGCGGCTGTGGCAGACGGAATACGTTAGCACCTTACAGCAACGCGTCAAATGGCGAAGATTAAAGCGCCAGTGAAGATCGGGCAACTCGTCTTGCTACGAAATGCTACTTTACCTCCCTGTAAATGGGAGCTCGGTCGTGTAACACAGTGCCATGCGGGCGCTGACGGGCTGATTCGTGTAGTGACCGTGAGAACACCGACCTCCGAATATAAACGTCCGATCGTAAAATTATGTCTACTCCCGATCGACTGTGAGGCGCGCGCTGACTGACCTCTCTGGCATAAGCATTGTCAATGAACTTGTCACGGCGGGCGGTACGCTCGGTATCGCCACGTCTTTTTTCTCAAAAAAAAAAAAAAAAAAAAACCTCATGTAATTAGCTTGTCTTACTCTAAGTTGATCTAGTTATAAGATATATTCTATCTTCCCGTATCGACCTATCGACCGCCACGAGCACATCGCGGATTTCGAAACGTATTTCGAGGCGGGCGGTATGTTGAGGATAGAAACCGAATTCCGTTGCGAGAGAGGAATTGTTGGGCGCTGTATCTTTGCCAGCGGCCCTGATCGCAAAGTGAGGCGAAAAGAAAGGGCAATTACCGAAATATCGCACACGGCCTTGCCATGGAGCGTCGCCCAATAATCCTTCGCTCCCGTTCAATTTGTGCGAACTCATGCGAGTCATGCGCACGCGTTTACGCGCTTTTGTGCAATAGTTCGATCACGGATCGATATGATTCGTCCTCCCTGTAACGCACTCGGCTCCCCCGTTGAGCCACCCTCATGCCGGAACACGACCATCCGCCGGCAGGTAGAATAGAAATCGCTTTCGCGCCGTAAAGTCGAAACCCGTTCGCCGCAATCCGCATCCTCGATCGATTGCCGCGCGAAACGGAGGTCATACGCTCCACCAGCCGTCTTCAACGGGGAAGTGGACGACCTCAGTGAGCGAGAACGCGCTTCTCCTCACCGACTTGGTGCACGAAAACTTAATTTCTGAGCGGGACTCGTCGCTCTCGGAGCCGTCCCCCAGCGTAACGTTAAAGCGTCACACGTGATACGCCGCTTAGTGATATCACGCATAGCTCACTGTATCTGTAAAGGACGACTGTGCTTAATTGTGCTGTGATTAAAGACAGTTAGCAAAGAAACGGCGGTATTCATTTGAAAACTCCTCGCCGATCAGCGATACGCTTCGCGCTCTTGTCAGGGCGGAATCCGGCAAACATTTGTGTCCCAAGGCTCCCTTGGCCGAGCACGAAACATTCGCAACGGAAATACGTTAAGGGGAGCCTGAACAACACAGGCATAGAGTCCGCGACGACGTCCGATCGCGGAAACGGAAACTAGCAAGCCGGGGGTCACCGCCGAAAACCAGTGGCTGATTCCGTCACAGGAGGGTCTCGAGAGACCCAGTAGGTAAGCGATTCATGCGGCGGTTCGGGAGAACGCGTGCCACAGATGACAGGCGGTCTGAGAGGACCCAGGGCGCGTACCGCGTGACGAAAAAACGCTCGCGGGCGAGAAGGCGAACGTGGCATGAATGCGACGCGTTAATCTGAAATTGCCGAGAAATACGGGAAAATGTAAATCAAATAATACAGTTTCGGAATGAGGCATCGTAATAATATTGTAATAGAATATTTCAGTGTGAACTTGTAAAACATCGAGCGTGATGGAATGCGGATGTAAACTTGTTATTCGACAGCGTGCGGCAAAACACGCAAAAACATGTTCGGCGGAATGCGGATGTTACGTCAAGCTCCGGAATTTGTAGAATATTTTAGAAGGATAGCAAGGAAGACTATCTAGAGGAGGGGAGATAGAAAGACGTAACAAGATCTTATCATATCTCGGGTGCACGCTGGAAAAGACGCGTGCCTCGAGACGAATGCACGTAGCGGGAAACTCCAGTCATGGGTCAACGTCCAGAAGGGACGCTATTACGCCTACTGAGAGTTTCGTGCACTCGTGGTCCTGTTTTCGGTCAAGGATATTATCCCTTTTACCGGGGATCGGACCTTGTGCGATTTCTGAGAGAGCGAGGGAGGTGAGGACGAAGTCTTAGTTTAAGAAATGACTGGTATTCAATTTATAATTAGTATACATTTATTCATGACAAAATTGTTTAAACATTCATTAATAAAGAAAGAGATCTACTAAAATTTAAGCAGAATATAATTACAACAAAATAGGCAACATTATACACGCATATATACTAGTGTGAGGTGTATGTATGTGTGTGTGTGTGTGTAAAGAGCGCGGGTGTTATAAAGATGGAGGTTTTCGAGCAGGATTTAGAGGGAAAAATATCTAAATTAACTTGACATCCTGCTCGACTATTACAGAATCATTAATAGCGGAAAATGTATATGAAAAGAAAAAGGAGAGATTAAACGGTATAATGTATGTACTTATTGAAAAACTATTGCGCTTAAGGTTACATTACATTAACGGTGTTACTTATCTAATCTAAGGAAATCGACTCGTATATGATTTCCACGCTGGAACAGGAGAGCGCAGGGGAAGATGATCTACAACACGATTGATCTGGATATTCAACTGGAGTGGGAGAACAGTCTAGGAAAGGGCTGTGGGGGGAATCTTCGAGTTCCTCGGAAGGAACCGGGGAATAGGAGGGCTCTAGGAAAGGCGATGATTCAGGGGTATCGGGGAACACCCGATACGGAAGGAAACAGCGGATAAGTGAGGGGGAAGGTGAAGGGAAAGAATCGGGGATACGGTGGTCGATATGCGGAGACCGTTCACGTTTGAGAAATGAGACAAGGAGCTGTCGCTCCACTTCGCGGGCGCACCTGTTCTGGTTTATCCGTTTTCGGATAACTACCCCTATGGAACTGCGGCGGTGCACGTGTAAGTACACTAAAATTATTTAATATTTAAAAAAAATCAAAGTAAGGGAGTTTTGAAGATATATATATGTATGCCTGTTATTTATATACCCATATATATATATATATATATATATATATATATGTAGAAAGAAAAGGAGTGATAGATATTTGGGACTTACTATTAAAGCTGATGGTGATCACGGGATGTAATGGCTCTGAGTCAATAATCGCGCCGGTGAGACTGAATCGAAGATTCTTCTGGACTGTTGGTTCGATAATGCGATGCGATGATATTGACCCGCACAGAATTTATAACAATGATAAACTTGACAACGGGATTGAGACCAGAAATAATTGTACTAAGAATCTCGAAGGCGCGGACTCTACTGTTTAGAGTTTCAGAATGAATCGTGTCCCGCCGTTGCGGTTTATATATGATTTTAGGGATGGGTTTTCGAGGAGTACAATTTTTTTTGGTGGGGAACTAGTTTTTCCGATGATGACTCTTGTTAGTCATCATCTGAAAAACATGTTTTTCTCACGGAAACGATCGAGACGCTTGATTCCGAAAATTCTATTGTCTCGTCTTTATCTGTTATTGTCTACCGTCAAGTGTTTTTCACAAATTTTCGGCGGCGCGGGTTTCACAATTTCTCATGGATGCTAGATTTCGGGATTTCTATCCTCTCGTTCTTATCTGTCATCGTCTAGCGTCAAGTGTTTTTCCCGAATTTTCCACGGGAATGACGGCCTGACTGGCTATTGACCGGCCGTTGACCGGCGGCGCAGGTTTCACAATTAATATACTTGTTATTTGATTTCGCTGTTGGACAGAATGGTGATTCATTCTTGATCAGTAACCTGCCCGCCGATCGACAAATATTGTTCAATTTTCGTCATCCCAAAAACAATTCTGTAGGAAAACATCTTACGAAATGCCTTTATGAAAGAATGAAATCGCGAAGTACACAGGACGTAACACGGAAGACAGATGTTATTCGAGGCGAGAACAAAAGGATCACGCGAGCGAGCGTGGCAAGTCACGACGTCGGCGCGTGAGGAGTGGGGATGAGACGTCGCTAGGAGGAGCCGAACGAACAACGGCTCGAGGCAGTCGCTGTCACGTCTGACGGTATAATTTCCATCCTAATTGCACAGCACCTGAAAACAATATAAGAATAAATAATCACACCTTAACCTAACTGTCACAACAATCACTCAGCTGATGCGAGCACGCGTTCTTAAAGTAGTAGACACAAGCCTAGAGAACATGACTGCCTAAAGGCACCTTTTCAAGTTTAAGCCCCATTTTCATGAATCACACTATAAACTTTTGGACAATTGCTTGTTAAAACTCCCCAGAATTACTAAAATTGATCGTAAATGAATATTACAAGCTTCATGAGATTTTTTATGCAATATAAATTCAATTTAACACACGAATAAATACATGTTTCATAAGAATAAACTCAGAAAATTAAAATAAAATATAAATAAAGAAATTAAAAGCAGATTATTTATAAGAACATAACCTTTTGTACCTAAGGAACATTATCACGCTAAAATAATAATTATCTCATTAGCATTTTTTCAAACATGATTGTTATAAACAATTAAATTAATTTATTAACAGACCTAGCTAATGTGACTGATGGAACTATCACAAAAAGTCAAACAACTTTTGGTTATAAACCATTATCGTATCTCTTAAAATAAATTAATTAACAATAAAATTTATCATAAAATTATTATTAAAAATGACGAATAAAATTACTGCAGACACTCAGCAGAGTATGTCAAGTAATCCCACAAAAATTCTCACATCATATCTCTTCTTAATTCCGAGATATAATTAAAAATTATGGAAATCCATAAAACACAAAAATTTTAAACAACCTAAAATAATGCCCTTAATTATCTAAACATAACAAAAGTAACTCTATCTTTTTATCTCTTACCGTTCTCGAGTTATGAATTATTAAAGTTTCACATCCGCCATTTTGAATTTCCTACCCTTTAGACTTACAAAGACCAAATCCTTTTTACATTAATATTTTAGTCTTTTATACATTTTAAAGCTGAAAAATTTCATTTCTAAACAAAAAATTTTGACACTTAATTATTATGATAAAAATGGAATCTCTCATATTCCTAAATACCAGTAACGTTAACGCCGATTTTCTATATAAATTAATTAAATTAATAAACGGGATTGAAATTGAACATTCACTCCATGAAAGACGAGGATAGTTTAATACCAGTTCACAAGGTGTAAGACAAGGATAGCCATAATTAATTCTTAATAAATTTAAATAAAATAAAAAACGAATAGTTTGCAATGAGAACAATATAAATGTGTATAAGGAATAATCACTAGAACCGATCAATAGACTTGGTATAAAATATATGTCCCCAAAAGTTACCAATAACATAGTATTGCATATTCGTATTTGGTTAATTTAAAGGACATCGGAATTCAGATTTTAATATCCAGTAAACGACAATGATTAAAAATCCCCTTTTATATACCCTGAAAACATAAACCTTTTCCCCTAAAAATAAAATATAAAGCATAATTTTCACTAAACTCCTATACTTAATTAATCGTAAAAATACATACCTCTGTTTGTGCAACAACACTCTGAAATATATAGTAACAAAAACTTGTCCTGATACATATAAACAATGCTATACTATACTTTAGTGAAAGTCCTGCAATATATTTCCTATACACTCCTACCAAATTCCCAACCATTCGTGAGATATAAAAATAATAAAAATCTTATTATATATAAACAATTTAATTTTATTGATTTCCTGTACTAATGAGAATGCTAACCATTCCTACCTGCACGATACATTATTAACAAGATATTAGAAACATCATTACTACTGCTAACATCACTTTTATCAATATTATTATTAACAAAGTATATATATACTTACTAAAATTAATATGAATATCGAGCGTCAAGCGCCGAAACGTCACCCACGAACCTGAAAAGATAGAATTGTATATGCGTAACATAAGGAACGCGAATCCGAGCGAGATGCGAGTATTGTACAATTTGAAGGAGAGAAAGAGAGAGTCAGATATACCATATTAACTGTTAGACGAAGAGAGCAATATCTTTTATACTTTAGACATACTAGTAATGACTTTAATTGTACTATTGAATTATTCTATTGTATGTAAAGTATGTCTAAAGAAACTTAAATAATATTCAACAATATATTTGCATATTTTAAAATTAAAATATTAAAGATTTCTTATATATTCCTTTATGATAAAAGTCATATTGAAATTTTATAATGAAAGAAGGTATTGCTCTTATTACAAATCGCTGTTAGAATAGAGAATAGAAATAAAATTCAGATGAGCCACCTGTATGACTCATTCAAGTGAATCTAGTCCTCGCATAGACCATATATGGACATGTCGAAGCAGAGCGCAACGCATGACCATATAAGGTAATGAATTTCAAGACACCACCTTATGACTCATTGCTGGCAAGCGAGCCACACCACTAGAAGTAGACTCATATCCGCTAGACAACGCCCTATGACTCATTGTAACGAGGTGCGGTCACCTCCCACTACCGTTTCTAAAATTGTATAAAAGCGGAATCTTTCACCCTCTCGACGGAGAGTGTGGAACGAGCCTGGAAAAGTCACATATCTTATACTTGTTCCATCCTCCCATATAAGCCACTTGTATCGTAAAAGTTCTACAATAAATATCATACTCTTTTATATCAAAAGAAAGATAAAGATTATTGAATACCTACCTTCGATGTATCCAAGGAGCCATAATCTACATCGCCCACCACCAGCTAATTATCCTGGGGTTTTACCTCCTTAACTGCAAGAAGAAGAACCCATCAACGGAGACGTTCTGCCTGATCAAGCCACCTCGCATCACCCAGGACGTTACAGCAAATAGATTCTCGTTGCCGAAACCGGACAAGCCCGGCGGAATAAATACGATTGAGTGCACCTATTCCAAAAGGACCGGGCATAAGCGAGAAGAGTGTTGCTCGCTGAACGGACGACCCAACAAGGAACAATCAAGCCGATCGAAAACGGACGCCCCCAAAAAGGCGACAGTAAACGATTTAAAGTTAAGAAAAAAGAAATCGCGAGAAACGAGCGATGAATCTTCCTTCAGCAGCGGCAGTAAAGAAGACGAGAGACCCAGGAAGAATAAAGCACGAGCCGCCGAGGAGTATCAAGTGTCGCAGATAACGGGAAAGCCTAACATACACACTTTAAACCTGATAACACTGCCGATTCAAGAGACTAAGAAAGACATAACAAATTTGTTATTAGACTCAGGAGCGATTCTGACGCTAATAAAAGTAGGAAATTTAAAAGGCGATACTATGGTGCGAGAAAAACGCCTGACATTGACCGGAGTGACGGGACACAAGATCCACACTCTCGGAAGGATAAAAGCAACCGTAGATCTCGGAAACCAGAAAATACGCCATACCATGTACGTGGTAGAAGACGATTTCCCGATCGATTATGAGAGAATACTGGAGAATGATTTCCTTACAAAGCGCAAGGCCGTTATCTCACAAAGCAGGTACACATCGGAAGAGTTACATTTAAACTCGAACCATATAAGAAGGTAAATTTACCACCCCGCAGCAGAGTAGATATCGTAAATGGTAAAGAACCTACACCAAGAGTATTCATCGGACACTGTTTGATGGAGCCGACGGATTTTGAATACCTGATAAGCATGTTAAACGGCGTGGAGAAATCAGTAGAGACATCCACACCGCGTGTAACTCTAAAAGGAAGCCGGTGACACAACAGACGTACTCACGTTACACGCGAACGAAAAACGCGAATCTATTTCAGCGCAACGCGAAAGATTACGCGAGCAATTACAGACCGACCATTTGAACGCGGACGCATTAGATTTTGCCACCAGAGCCGTACGTTCTCAAGGACCAGTAGACCAAATTCAACCGAACATCTACGCCAGCAGAAAATTAAGCAAGGCGAAACAGGAGTTCAATAAGAAAATAAACAAAAAGACATTTAAGGTAAGCGACAAAGTGTTACTGCATGACAAGACAGACGACGCGGACGAGCGAAAGGCTCGAGTGTCAATAGATCGGACCGTATGTGATTCTTGAGAAACATAGCAATGTAAACTACACCATTAAAATAAAACAAAATACGATACGCGTGCATGTAAATCGGTTAAAAGCATTTATAAAGGAGTAAAAAATATATACATATATTAATAAGTAAACAAAAAAAGTCCTATCTTAAACGCGAATATTACAGGATAATCATCGTCATCGTACACCTCGCAGAGAAAGCGAGACCGGAACCCGTACCACCGTACGAAGTGACATCGTTTAGCGACAAACCTGGAATCTACTTCAAGGAGATCGGAACCATGCAACTAAAGGAAGCAACGTGGAAACTAGCTATCAGAATTGATGACGCGGCATTCAAAGTACCACCTACTCCAAAATACCACCTACTCCAAAATTACCTCGAACGGGTCAAAGGGCTATGCAATAACGTAGATGACAATAACCGAGACGCATGTAACAATATCCTCCGCATAACAGAAGACAGTAATGCAAAACTGACCCAACTGCTATTACGATTACAGACCGTATATAAAGTAACGACGAGTCGACGCGGACTGATAGACGCAATAGGCACAATAAGTAAAACCTTATTTAGGAAAATGGACGCCGACGACGCACAACGAATACAGGAACAGCTAGAATTAATACAAAATCAGCAGAAAACAATACAGCACGCGGCGAAACATCAAATTAAAATTATAAACGCCACTTTAGGACACATAGAGACATTAGAACAGTCACTAAGCAAAAACGAAAATTTAATAGCAAATGTCACGAGACGGGTACAACAACGAGTAGCAAAACTAATACGCCGCGAAGAATTAGACGAGCACCTTTTAGTAATAAGCGCGATAACAGCTAAACTAGTAAGCGACGTAGAAGATACCCTAGAATATCTTACCTATGGGCCATTCCGCGTGAACCGGATCAGTCACCTCTCAGAAATGAATCAAATTTTGCATATCGGTAGTTTCTGACGAGATAAAATATGGTGTCAAATATATTTTCTTTAATTGCAAATTTTTTCGATTTATGAATAATGGAAAATTTACTGACTTTTTAGTTAATAAATGCATAACTTTTTTCCTTTAAGTGTAATACATAAATTTTTTAAATAAAAGTTGTCACAAAGGACTATATTTTATGATGAAATTATTTACAACATAAAAAAAAATTATTTTGTACTATTTATTAAACAAATTTTCAATTTTCAATAATTTTTTTAACTGTCAGGGAGACGATCGAAAAATTAAAAAAAAATTTTATTAGACACTTTCAAACTTCCAATATACCACAAAAAATTTTCGTCGATGTGTTTTGTTTTGTTATCGAGAAAATAATTGTTTAATTTTTGTACGCGTGAAGAAACGGTACTCGGTGCGGCAGCCGCACGTCTGTACGGTGACCGCTCTCGCTCGCTGGCCGCGCGGCGCGCTAGGCGAATTTAGTATCCAAGTTAATTTTCTCAAAAACGAAATAAATAGCATCGTTCTTAATTTTTTATAATGCATAGAATGGTTGAAAAATTTAAACAATACTCTTTTCGACTTTTGTTTTTTTTGTATTTTTATTTTTGTTTTTTTGTATTCTTTTTTCTGTTTTATAAAGCAAAATAACATTGTCATAAAAATAAAAAGTAATTGTGAAAAAAAAAATAAATGAAAACTTAGTAATTATTTTATGCTTAACGCATAATTTTCAATGTGGACGTATTTTCCGATCTCGAGACAATTTTGCATTGTATTTGTTTTGTCATCAATGGTAAGAAAGCATGGAATTGTCGCGTACCCTGTAGCGTTATTGCTGTTTTAAATCGAGAGTCTAGTTTTGTTTTTTGGTTTTCATGTTCTTGAATCCTATCTTAAAATTGCCGTGTTAAGTCGATAGTCGAATTTATTGTTGCCTTTTTACCGCAATGCTGATTGGTTATCTCGATGCGTTGCGCGCGTTACTTCGTATTAAATGTTATCTATATCGTTTTAACCTCGTCACGTGTCAATGTGTATCGTGACCGCATGACGTGTGGTTAGCGTGAGTGAGAGTGATTTGTAACGGAAAGATCCATGTAATCATCTTTACTTAAGAGGAGAGTAGAGAGACAAAAAGAGAGAAAGAGAGATAATCTAGAGAGAGAGAGAGAGAGAAATAGAGGTAAGTTTTATAACGAGGGACGTTTGTTGGCTGCCCATAAGCTGGTTCTCTCTGTGTGCAGTCCTTATTTTAAGAACATATTCAAGGTATGACTCGCTGTCGTTGTATTATTATGACTGTTCCGTAAATAAAATTGTATTTAGGTAACAGCTCAACTTGCTTCGCAGGAGAATCCCTGCCAACATCCGGTGATAATACTGAAAGATGCAAAGTACGAGGAGATAACGTCTCTGCTGAAGTTCATGTATCAAGGAGAGGTTAACCTTTCGGTCAAGAAATTAAGGAATGAATCAAATGTCGACAAAGACGACGATATCTGTCTCTTATCAGATACCAATGAAAGAGATGCGAATGATTCTAACAGTGAAAAGGATATCAGACATAACGAGACCACTGAGGCTATTAATAATAGTGAAGAAATAATTGAGTTGTCTAATGAACAAAATTTGGAAAGAAATTCGTTACTACAATCAGGTATATGGTATTTTGTTGCGTTATTCGTTAGATATTAATTTGCTGGTTGTGTGATATTGTATTAAATCAATCACTTGATCGTTGCGCGTGAAACGAATCTTAATAAAAAAAAAATTGATGGAAACTTGCAGCTGTGGAGCCAGTAATCTACCGACTGTCCGCCAGAGGTAAGCCGTAACTGGTTCACGAAGGATACGTGTACAACATGACCTCTCGTACCAAAGCGAACAACAGCTCGCACTATCGTTGCGCGATGCAGCATCGCGGTTGCCGCGGCAAGTGCTCGGTGATCGCCGAGACGTTCATGCCGACAGGGGTGCACCAACACAATCATCCACCGAGTTATCAATCGGAGTACGATTACAGGATGAAAAAAGGCTTAGATACCGATAACGTATAAGGATTGTTTCACGATGCATTTCAAGATGTCTTGTATCCGGATATATGCATCTTATAGTCTTTATATACATATATCGATACCCAGCAATTGGAACAGACAATACGTTTAGTCGGTAAAAAATTAATAGCGCACTCACGTTTCAACGATCTAAATTTAAATTTAAAAACATTTTTGCATAATATACATCTCACATGTATAATCGTTGCTAATCGATTCCATAATATAGCATAATGTAACATCTGTAATGAAATCTGTGAAGAAAGATATAAGTTTAGATATCTTCAATCTAGATCTTAACTATTCATTATAAAATTTATCAAACTTTAACTTTGAATATCTTTTGAACGGTTTATGAAAAAATGATAAGAGATCTTTTTTGTAGAGCGGTAAATTTACTACAGAAAATCTATGTGGCGCAATGCTGTATTACTGTTTGTTAAATAGTTATAAAATTTTTTTTATTTTACTAAATAAAAAATAAAAAATCGCGATGAGCGACTTGTTAATATTAATATTAAAAGCTAAAATTTTAACAGGTATCTTATTTTACCTTCCTGCAAGTATATATGTTATTCGTAAAATAAAAAAAAAGTTGCTCCAAAATGACACACCCTAATATACATATTATGTAAGATAGGTCACATAAAGTTTGCAACACTTATTTTTAAAATTTTAAAACGTATAACTATTTTAAGACTACAAACCACTGCTAATACAAATCACCTATTCAAGAATTAAGTCTTACAATTTTTATGTGACCTTTATATATTATTTATTACAATTCTATAATAGAGATGTATTATATATATTTCTTTTGTACAATTTAAATAAAAATTTAATTCAATTGTAGACCTATATTAATTTTATTTTAATTATTGTTTTTTTGTTAACAATTATTAATATAAATGTACTAAACATTGAGTAAAAGGCTTTCTTATCAAATGTTTACACAAAAAATAATATTAAAAAACAATTGTAACAATTAACATTTATAATAATAAATGTTAATTTATTATGCGCTATTAAAAAATGTTAATTATTTTTATATATATTTTATTATTTTATTATTTATTATTTTATTATTTTATTATATTTTATTATTTTATTATATTTTATTATTTACAATTTATATATAAACATTTGCGATTTACGAATATATCCAAAAGAATTCATAACATCTTTTAATAAAATTGGTAAGGGTTCATGACTTGAAGAGCTGGTAGCTCTTCATTCCTCCCCAAGCTCATATTTCCCCAAAGTATTAACTATACTATTACTTTTTAAATGAATTTCGTAGGCAACATTTCCATTATTGAAATTAGCATGCTTAAGAGCGCGAGCCTGAACACCATCTAAATGCATAATCTGTAAAAATCATATTAGTTTTAAAAATTATATAAGGAAGGAAGAAAAGAAAGAGGAAGGATTAAGGAGAAAGGAGAAAGAATGTGGTTGAATACTTACGTGGTTTGGTATAATTATACTTTTAATGTTTTTTATTTCTTCGTTCCAGGCTACGACTTGAACACGTCTTCCCTTTGCGTTATTAAGAAAGAATTTAAAACATATGTATTTTTGCTTGTCTTCCACTAATCGGGGAGGCTCAATGCCGTCCACATATCCAACAATTTCTCTATTGAATGAAATAATGTAATCTATATTATTATTATATTATCGTTATATTGTTGTATTATTGTATTATTGTATTATTATTATTATTGTATTATTTTTATTATTTTATTGTATTTTTGTTTGATTTTAATAATTATATTCTTATGTATTGTAGTACTTACATAATTACATTATTATTATTATTTATTATTTATTATTATTATAGTTTTTATTATTATTATATTATATATTTTGTTTTATAATTTGTATGTTGTGGTGGTTATGATGGATTATTTAGTTAAAATGAATAATATGTGACACGTTTAGATTTTTTTAATTAAAATTTTAATTGTTATTTTTTATTAGGTGTAATACTTACACTGTGGAATCGTAAATTTTTATATTATCCAACACTTCATTCGAACTTAATAAATCATATGGGTTTATATTTTGCAAATTGTTCTCCATTTGTTGTACGTTGTCTATTTTAGGGTTTTAGGATCAGTAAAAATTCCTTGTTTGTTGTCTGTTTCAGCGTCAGTAAATATTTTGTACGTTTAGAATAAAATTTAAAGTTGTTGATTAATCTGTAAAAAGAAAAAGAATGTACAGAGGCAAAAGAAAAAGAACGAAAAGGAAAATACGAAGAACAAAGGAAAAGAATGACAGAGAGGTAATGTATAAAAAAGAATCATAAGAATTGTAATAGGAAGAGCAACTATAAGTACAAATGAGAGAACGATAGAAAGAACAAAGAGATCGATAGAGTAAAACAGAGTCAAAAAATATATGCAAGAGAGAGCGATAGAAAGAACGAAGGAATAGAGTAAAAAAGAATCAAAGAATGTGCGCAGGAAAGAACGATAAAATAAGAATTAGAGGTGGAGTAAGAGAAAGTCAAAAAGAGCGTAAAAGCGAAACTGGGACAATTAGTGATGAAGAGAAAGAACGAGAGACAATTTAAAACAGAGGACGCAACAAAGTATATATATATATATATATTGTATATATATATATTGTATATATATATATATATATATGTAGGTCTAGAGGTATGTTCCGGGACTGTTTACGTTTTTTGAAATGTACAGTCCTGGAATATAACGCATATATATGTAATCAGATTCAAAAAATTGTCCCGAAACGTGCCGTAGGACATGAATTTTTTCCAGGACAGTCCTGGAAACTGCCAAATGTCCTGGAATATACCGATGTAAAAAAATAAAAGTCCCGGAACATACTTCCGGACCTACATATATATATGTAGGTCCGGAAGTATGTTCCGGGACTTTTATTTTTTTACATCGGTATATTCCAGGACATTTGGCAGTTTCCAGGACTGTCCTGGAAAAAATTCATGTCCTACGGCACGTTTCGGGACAATTTTTTGAATCTGATTACATATATATGCGTTATATTCCAGGACTGTACATTTCAAAAAACGTAAACAGTCCCGGAACATACCTCTAGACCTACATATATATATATATATATATATATATTTACTAAAGTTAATATAAACCTCGAACGTCAAACGCCGAAGCGTTACTCACGAACCTGAAAAGATAAAATTGTATTATGCGTAGCATAAGGAACGCGAATCCAAGCGAGATGCGAGTATTGTACGATCTGAAAGAGAGAAAGAGAGAGTCAGATATATTATAGTAACTGTTAGATGAAGAGAGCAATATCTTTTATACTTTAGACATGCTATCAATAACTTTAATTGTACTATTGAATTATTCTATTGTATGTAAAGTATGTCTAAAGAAACTTAAATAATATTCAACAATATATTTGCACATTTTAAAATTAAAATATTAAGGATTTCTTATTTTCCTTTATGATAAAAGTCATATTGAAATTTTATAATGAAAGAAGGTATTGCTCTTATTACAATCGTTGTCAGAATAGAGAAAAGAAATAGAATTCAGACGAGTCACCTGTATGACTCATTCGAGTGAATCTAGTCTTCGCATAGACCATATATGGACATGTCGAAGCAGAGCGCAACCATATAAGGTAATGAATTTCAAGACACCACCCTATGACTCATTGCTGGCAAGCGAGCCACATCACTAGAAGTAGACTCACATCCGCTAGACAACGCCTTATGACTCATTGTAACGAGGTGCGGTCACCTCCCACTACCGTTTCCAAAATTGTATAAAAGCAGAATCTTTCACCCTCTCGACGGAGAGTGTGGAACGAGCCAGGAAAGGTCACATATCTTATACTTGTTCCATCCTCCCACATAAGCCACTTGTATCGTAAAAGTTCTACAATAAATATCATACTCTTTTATATCAAAAGAAAGATAAAGATTATTAAATTACCTACCTTCGACGGATCCAAGGAGCCATAATCTACATCGCCGACCAACAGCTAATTATCCTGGGGTTTTACCTCCTTAACTGCAAGAAGAACCCATAAAAATTGATTTCGACGGAGACGTTCTGCCGGCCACCTCGCATCACCCAGGACGTCACACTCTACTTTCAAATTTCCGCGAAAAACTGAATGCTTGGATGACTTTTATTGCCATGGCCCTCTCTATGGCGGCTCTCAAAGAAGTTAATCCCTCTAACTGAAGAGTTCGTTTTACGAAACTGTCAGAAAGCGCCGCAACGAACTGGGCGCACGCAATCTTATCCCGTACCTCGGCCGAGCATTCCGAATAGGCTAAACGCGCTAAACGTTCTAAATCCGCTCCCAAAACAGATCTTCTCCGGGTTTTTGTCTCCGATTAGTGAACTGGGTGTAAAACGTTTGAGACATATGCGCTTCGCCAAAACGCAACTCTAACCTAGCCTCTAATTCAGAATAGCGAAGGCTCTCGAATTCGGTTACCCCATCCAATACGGCACGCGCTTTCCCTCTTAAGCTCGAGGCTAAAGCCACGGTTCTCGAAGATTCCTCCCAGCCATTCGCTTGCGCAATTAAATTGAACTGTGCTAAATATTCGCGCAGAGGAACACTCCCGTCGAACGTGTCGGGCTTTAATTTATAACCGAGCGACGTCTCACTCGAACCTCCACACGCGGTGCGCCCCGCACACGAGCCCTCGCCCGTGCCCATCACACGCAGCGGCTCGACCGAATTTCCGCACGCGGCGCGCCCCGCACACGCGCCCTCACCCGCGCCTATCTCACGCGTCGCTTCATTCGAAATTTCGCCGCGAGAAACATTATTGGAGGGACTTAGCTGATGTACGGCGAGTTGCTCCTGAAGACGTGCCACCGCAGCGTCGCGTTCCTTCAGGCGAGCCTCCAACTCGCTGCGGAAAAGCTGTTGCTCCTGCTGCTCCAGCCGCCGCTCCTGGCGCAGCTTTTGAAGCTCCAAGTAGACAGTTTCGAAAACGCCCGCCTCTGCCTCCGTCGCCCCCGCATCCTGCGGATGGGTCGCGCCCGCTTCCGTTGTTGCCGACGCCGCAGCCTGCGAACGGGTCCTCGGCGGGGTGTGCGTGATCGTCATCCTGTTCGGGATACTGCGTTCGTCGCCTCTTATCCCGGACGAGCCCCCAAAATGTTACGCTCGTCGAGTAAGCTCGCCGTCGTAACACTATCGCGCACTCCACACTCGCGCACGTATTTCGCGGAACTCGCAAAAAGAAAGAGAACTCAAAAGAACTTAAGAAATGTGTTTATTCCAAGCTCGTAAAACAGAACGCGTGCGGATTCCAAAAATCCGCCAGACAGAAAATCAATAAATCCATCAACAAACTCCCGTTGTCAAGGAGCGCGCTTCACAGCTTTCCGCGACTTCTCCACTCAGTGTCCAGCACGGGCGTAACAATACATTTTAGAAACGGTCAGTAAACTTTTATAAAACCATACTCTTTGAAATAATACAAGCGATAATAATTTTTATAATTACCTCTCTATATTATATTTTAAATGTGCATGAATTTTTTTTTAACTATATTTGTAATGTCATCAACTTTTCACGCTTGTTGAATATTCATATATTAACTGTCACATTAATATATTAACCTCGCGACACGACGCGAGCTGTCAAGTCACGACACACACGCACGAAACTCGCGGAACTCGCCGCGATCTCGCGATCACCCGGCTTCGACCGGCCAATCAGACACGCGGAAAAGCGACAACACTACGTGCGAGATATTCGACTCCAAACAACAACTTCTCGCGTCTCCATGAATTTTTTTATTATAAATAGATTTTTGTAAGGTAAACGTCCCAGTGGCCAGACACGTCCCGGTAGCCAGACAAATTGGAAAAAAATATTACTATTTATTTAAACAATTAAAAATGAAAATAATAATTATTGTAAAAAAACTTTAATATTTAACAATTAATTGGGAAAAGAAGTAAACCTAATTAAACATTTTTGTATTTAAAAAAATTGATTAAATGAGCATGTGTCTGTTGTTTGTGAAAATGATGGCCAATCGTTAACAGATTCGTTAAGCGCAAGCATATGGCTAATAGTATAAAAATTGGATATTTAATTATATTTGTAAATAAATAATCAATTATCTAATTTTAAAGATTAGTTAGAAACTCGTTTTGACGAAATTCATCCTAAAAATCACAATTAAAACGATAATTTTGAGTGTCCGGATACTGGTACATTAAAAATATCAGTATTCCCAATCGCCGGACGCATGTGCGAACGCAATTTGTTAAAAAATGAGAGGTTATGTCATGCAGTGTCACTTGTTGGAATCGATAGATTTTTGCGATAAGTGTAATAATTACATGTTTCTAAAGGCATTTGTCACGTCTGATGGTATAATCACCGCTATATTCCACCCGCATAAATTTTTCGATTCTCTACCTTCATTACTAGAAGTCCCCAGCACCTGAAAACAATATAAGAATAAATAATCACACCTTAACTTAACTGTCATAACAATCACTCAGCTGATGCGAGCACGCGTTCTTAAAGTAGTAGACACAAACCTAGAAAACATGGCTGCCTTAAAGTACCCTTTCAAGCTTAAGCCTCATTTTCATGAATCACACTATAAACTTTTGGACAATTGCTTGTTAAAATTCCCCAGAATCACTAAAATTGATCGTAAATGAATATTACAGGCTTTGTGAGATCCTTTATGCAATATAAATTCAATTTAACACACGTATAAATGCATAATCCGTAAGAATAAACTCAGAAAATTAAAATAAAATATAAATAAATAAATTAAAAGCAGATTATTTATAAGAACATAACCTTTTGTGCCTAAGAAACATTATCGCGCTAAAATAATAATTATCTCATTAGCATTTTTTCAAACATGATTGTTATAAACAATTAAATTATATTATTAACAGACCTAGCTAGTGTGACCACTGGAACTATCACAAAAAGTCAAATAACTTTTGGTTATAAATCATTGTTGGATCTCTCAAAATAAACTAATTAACAATAAAATTTATCATAAAATTATTATTAAAGATGATGACTAAAATCACTGCAGACACTCAGCAGAGCATGTCAAGTAACCTCACAAAAACCCCCACATCATATCTCTTCTTAATTCCGAGATATAATTAAAAATTACGGAAATCCATAAAACACAGAAATTTTAAACAATTTAAAATAATACCCTTAATTGTCTGAACACAACAAAAGAAACCCCATCTCTTTATCTCTTACCGTTCTCGAGTTATAAATTATTAAAGTTTCACGTCCGCCATTTAAAATATCTACCCTTTGGACTTACAGAGACCAAATCACTTTTACATTAATATTTTAGTCTTTTATACATTTTAAGACCGAAAAATTTCATTTCTGAACGAAAATTTTGACACTTAATTATTATGATAAAATTTTTTATTAATACCCTAATAGCACAATGACATCCTGAGGATATCCCCATTAAATCCCGGAGTGTACTTGGGATGTCCTGATTCCTCAGGTAGCAAATGATCCCCGAATTCTAGTCCTAGTAACGTCCTGAGGATGTCCCGTCGGACGTTCTGAGGACTTCTATGGGATATAAATTGATTTCCTGTACTATGAGGATGCCCATTTCTACCTGCACGATACCTTATTAACATGATATTAGAATTATTATTATCACCGTTAACATCACTTTTATCAATATTATTATTAACAAAGTACATATACACTTACTAAAATTAATATAAATCTCGAGCGTCAAGCGCCGAAACGTCACCCACGAACCTGAAAAGATAGGATTGTATATGCGTAGCATAAAGAACGCGAATCCGAGCGAGATGCGAGTAGTGTACGATCTGAAAGAGAGAAAGAGAGAGTCAGATATACCATATTAACTGTTAGACGAAGAGAGCAATATCTTTTATACTTTAGACATGCTAATAATGACTTTAATTGTACTATTGAATTATTCTACTGTATGTAAAGTATGTCTGAAGAAACTTAAATAATATTCAACAATATATTTGCACATTTTAAAATTAAAATATTAAAGATTTCTTATTTTCCTTTATGATAAAAGTCATACTAAGATTTTATAATGAAAGAAGATACCGCTCTTATTACAAATCGCTGTTAGACTAGAGAATAAAAATAGAATTTAGACGAGTCACCCGTATGACTCATTCGAGTGAATCTAGATCATATATGGACATGTCGAAGCAGAGCGCAACGCATGACCATATAGGGTAATGAATTTCAAGACACCACCCTATGATTCATTGCTGGCAAGCAAGCCACACCACTAGAAGCAGACTCACATCCACTAGACAACGCCCTATGACTCATTGTAACGAGGTGCGGTCACCTCCCACTACCGTTTCCAAAATTGTATAAAAGCGGAATCTTTCACCCTCTCGACGGAGAGTGTGGAACGAGCCAGGAAAGGTCACATATCTTATACTTGTTCCATCCTCCCACATAAGCCACTTGTATCGTAAAAGTTCAACAATAAATATCATACTCTTTTATATCAAAAGAAAGATAAAGATTATTGAATTACCTACCTTCGACGGATCCAAGGAGCCATAATCTACATCGCCGACCAACAGCTAATTATCCTGGGGTTTTACCTCCTTAACTGCAAGAAAAAGAACCCATCAACGGAGATGTTCTGCCGGATCAAGCCACCTCGCATCACCCAGGACGTCACACAAGCCATAACTGCGAACACATCAGTACAGCGTGACAGTCGAAGTCATACTAAATGACCGATACATAACAAATAAATAGATGTGTTCAAAGGTAGAAACGAGCAGAACAAAAGTGTAAATTATCTGTGACGTCCTGGGTGATGCGAGGTGGCTCGATCCGGCAGAACGTCTCCGTTGATGGGTTCTTTTTCTTGCAGTTAAGGAGGTAAAACCCCAGGATAATTAACTGTTGGTCGGCGATGTAGATTATGGCTCCTTGGATCCGTCGAAGGTAGGTATTCAATAATCTTTATCTTTCTTTTGATATAAAAGAGTATGGTATTTATTGTAGAACTTTTACGATACAAGTGGCTTATATGGGAGGATGGAACAAGTATAAGATATGTAACTTTTCCTGGCTCGTTCCACACTCTCCATTGAGAGGATGAAAGATTCCGCTTTAATACAATTTTGGAAACGGTAGTGGGAGGTGACCGCACCTCGTTACAATGAGTCATAAGGCGTTGTCTAGCGGATATGAGTCTATTTCTAGTGGTGTGGCTCGCTTGCCAGCAATGAGTCATAGGGTGGTGTCTTAAAATTCATTACCTTATATGGTCATGCGTTGCGCTCTGCTTCGACATGTCCATATATGGTCTATGCGAGGACTAGATTCACTCGAATGAGTCATACTGGTGACTCGTCTGAATTCTATTTTTATTCTCTATTCTAACAACGATTTGTAATAAGAGCGATACCTTCTTTCATTATAAAATTTTAATATGACTTTTTATCATAAAGGAAAATAAGAAATCTTTAATATTTTAATTTAAAAATGTGTAAATATATGTTGAATATTATTTAAGTTTCTTCAGACATACTTTACATACAGTAGAATAATTCAATAGTACAATTAAAGTCATTATTAGCATGTCTAAAGTGTGAAAGATATTGCTCTCTTTATCTAACAGTTACTATAGTATATCTGACTCTCTTTTTCTCTTTTTCAGATCGTACAATACTCGCATCTCGCTCGGATTCGTGTTCCTTATGCTACGCATAATACAATTTTATCTTTCTCAGGTTCGTGAGTAACGCTTGGGCGCTTGACGCTTATTAATTTTAATAATAATAATATTGATAAAAGTGATTTTAGCAGTGGTAGTGATGTTTCTAATATCTTGTTAATAATGTGTCATGCAGGTAGGAATGGTTAGCATTTTCATTAGTACAGCAAATCAATGAAACTAATTGTTTATGTATAATAAGATTTTTATTATTTTTGTATCTCACGAATGGTTGGGAATTTGATTGGAGTGTATAGAAAACATATTGCAGGACTTTCACTAAAGTATAATATAGCATTGGAAAATTTTATTGTTAATATATGTATTTGTTAATAACAAATTATTAATTAAATAAATTGGTACTTTTTAATTTACATATTAATATTGTTAAGCTCTCTTTAGTCACACGGTTTTAATTCTACAATGAAATAATTTTTTTATAAGCCACTTTATTTTATTGTTATAAATTTTGTAGGTGTACTGATGCAGAGGTTACGTGCGCGGTCAGAATTCGTGTTTACCCGAACGAGTTTTCATCCACATAATTGTTTCATCCACATAATATGGACGAAAGCAGACGGAGGTACGTATTTTGTTAATTAATTAGATGTAGCGATTTGTTAAAAATTATGTTTTTCATACGGGCTTGAAGAGGAAGGTTTAAACTTAATTTACATGCAAACGGGGTATTTTTAGCCGGCGTAGTTTAAGAGATATTAAGGATCGAAGTTCGATCCAGTCGAATTTTTGATATTTAGGGCGTATAATATCAATTATATGGCACAACTCCCATGCTAAACCGTTATACCGAGTGTCTTTCCCTTTGGAATTTTTTGTAGCCTCATAACCTGTTGTTATGCATAACCTGGGGCACATGTTAACGGGTATTATTAGTGTGGTTAATTATTTATTTATAATTGTTTATAAAAACAAGTTGCAAAATTGAACAATCTTGTAGTAAGTATTTTTTCATTAAGTTGATCGGTTTTGCGAGATGATTTTGATGACGTAGTTAGTAAAATGGTATTGATATAATTTTAATTGTTTATAACAATTGTTTTCAAAAATATTAATAAGATAATAATTATTTTGATGTGGTGTTTTTCCATAAATATAAGAGAATGTATTTCTATAATTGTTTTATCTCCGTCTATTTGTTTTCATTTTTATTTTAATTTATTAAGAGTCTATATGGCTATCCTTGTCTTACTCTCTGTGAACTGGTATTAAATTATCCTCGTCTTTCATGGGGCGAATGTTCAATTTTCAATCTCGTTTATTAGTTTAATTAATTTAAATAGAAAATCGTTAACGGCGTTAACGTTACTGGTGTTTAGGAGTATGAGGGATTCCATTTTTATCATAATAATTAAGTGTCAAAATTTTCGTTCAGAAATGAAATTTTTCGGTCTTAAAATGTATAAAAGACTAAAATATTAATGTAAAAGTGATTTGGTCTTTGTAAGTCTAAAGGGTAGGAAATTCAAAATGGCGGACGTGAGACTTTAATAATTTATAACTCGAGAACGGTAAGAGATAAAAAGATGGGGTTTCTTTTGTTGTGTTCGGACAATTAAGGGCATTATTTTAGGTTGTTTAAAATTTCTGTGTTTTATGGATTTCCGTAATTTTTAATTATATCTCAGAATTAAGAAGAGATATGATGTGGGGGTTTTTGTGAGGTTACTTGACATGCTCTGCTGAGTGTCTGCAGTGATTTTATTCATCATCTTTAATAATGTTTTTATGATAAATTGTATTGTTAATTAGTTTATTTTGATAGATACAATAATGGTTTATAACCAAAAGTTGTTTGACCCTTTGTGATGGTTCCGGTAGTCACATTAGTTAGGTTTGTTAATAGTAAAATTTAATTGTTTATAACAATCATGTTTGAAAAAATGCTAATGAGATAATTATTATTTTAGTATAATAATGTTCCTTAGGCACAAAAGGTTATGTTCTTATGAATGATTTGCTTTTAATTTATTAATTTATATTTTATTTTAATTTCCTTAGTTTATTCTTATGGATCATGCATTTATTTTCGTTAGATCCGCGTGTCAAAGTGAATTTATATTGCATAAAGGATCTCATAAGGCCTGTAATATTCATTTACGATCAATTTTAGTGATGCTGGGAAATTTTAACAAGCGATTGTCCAAAAGTTTATAGTGTGATTCATGAAAATGGGGCTTCAGCTTGAAAGGGTGCCTTTAGGCAGCCATGTTCTCTAGGCTTGGGCCAGTTACTTTAAGAACGCGTGCTCGCATCAGCTGAGTGATTGTTGTGACAGTTAATTTAAAGAGTGATTGTTATATTACAATATTGTTTTCAGATGCTGGGGACTTCTAGCAATGAAGATAGAGAATCGAAAAATTTATGCGGCTGGAATATAGCTGTGATCATACCGTCAGACGTGACAATCGCCCCTCTATACTATCTCTATTCTATGCCGCACGGTCACCTCTCACTCGTCACTTTCCTTACCTTTTTTCCTTTTTACTGCTTCCTCCCCTTCTTAACCCTTTCCTAAGAGACAAAGAGAAGGAACAGGAGGAAGAGATAAGTAGAATAAAACGATTGGTGGAAGAGAGAGAGGAGGAAGTAAGATCGAGAAGAGAAAGAAGAGAGACCGTAGAGAGAAAGGAAGAAAGAGAGAAAAGAGAAAAAATCGAGAGGAAGAAAAGGAGCCTGATATGAAGGAAAGTAACAGGAAGAGGGCCAAAAGAAAGGAAGGAATTCTTAGAAACGATAATGGAAAGAGTAACGGGGAGATTAATCCCGATAAAGAAGGTTCTGGAGGTGACGGGCACTGGTGGACAAATCTTAATATTCATGGAATTGGAGGAAGAGGAAGATAAAGAAGAAATAATAGAGAAATGCGATAAAATTTGGAGGAGGTGGGAGGTAGGAGTGGACGAGGAGCTAACGATGGAGGAAAGGGCCTACAGACATAAACTGGTAGAAATGGCAAGGGAAGAGAAGCAGAAGGGAAGCACCGTAGTTCTAACAAACAGAAGACTGTGGGTTAATGGAAGGGAGATGAAATGGGAGGAAGAGAGAGGTAGATGGAGGAGGTTATGAGGGATGAAAAGGAGGTAGACACACAGGAAGAATGAAAGAGCAGGGCGGAGAGAGAAGCATTTCGCAAAGCAGAGGAAAAAGGAGACAAATGAAGTACGAGGCAAAAGATACAAGAGAGATGGTTAGGTAGAAGCGGGATGCGAATATGAAGGCTGGAAGGCTCGGAAAATAATAGAAAGACAATTATGATCGGAGGGACACAGAAGCAAAGGTCTACTAAGAGTTTGATTTTTTTTGGAAGTTTTCTTTGGAAGTTCGAGATTTTGAGGATTGATCTTTAGAGGCTTGAATTGTATAATTTTCTTTCTCTGATTATTGTGATTGTACAGGGTTGGGCACGTCCCTTCAAAACGCCGAGTTGTAAAGGTTTGGGAACGTTCCTCAAAAACGCCCTTTTAGGCCCCTTTGGGGTAATAAAGTAACTATCGTAACCATAACCGTAACCGAATCATCTGTCTTAAAACATTATCTGTAATGATCTGTGTATTAATAATTATAACATTAACAATAATATATAAACTGCTTTCAGTATATGCAAGTACCAAGTCCTTGAGGTGCATTTCGACGTTTGGTTAAATTGGTATTATTTTGATCAGCTGCTAACTGGGTTTCCTAATACCTACTGCTGTTCAATATTCTACGCTGGACAATTATACGTGACAGGTATGCTTTATTCAACACACATAAATTACGTGATATTTTTTAATATTTTGTACAACTTGTCATATAACTATTTTGATCAAAAGGTTCAAGTTATTCTTGGTTGCAAAACCGTATAGCAAAGATACTCGATGCCAAAAGATGTAGAGATAGGCAGTGATGGTAGATTTAAGCCACGAGTCATGATGTTTTTCCCCCTCCATTTACGCACAGAAAGGCTATTCGTGCAGCGCAGTCGTCACACGAATAAACATAACGTCTTTGTGTGCGCAAGTAGAAGGGGGAAAACGTCGTGACTCGCGGCTATATCACTGGACTTATATAATAATTAAAACGTTTTAACATTAAATATCTTATGTGATATACATCAGTTAATTCCGCAACCTACGGTAACTTCTAAATTGTCAGCATAACAATTTCACGAGTTATTTAACAACATTTTTTTCCTATTTGTTATTGCCTGCATTTTTTGATAAATAAAAATTAATTATAGATATATTTTTTAAACATTTCAAATTTAATTTCTTATACTTGTAATTGTACAAACAATTTACATCTATAGCGTTTCTTAAATATGAAATGAATAAAGGATCAATCATCTGTTTTATAACATCTGTAATTCTCTGTCTTATAAAAATAACAATACTTAAAAAACTGTTTTTATTTCTCAGAATTGCAAATTCCAAGTTTCCCAACTGTATTTCGACGGTGCCTTTGTTGAATGAAGTCAACTCTATTAGTTGCTCCAAATTGCAATTTTTGATCAGCTATTGGCTGGGTTTCCTACCTACTGCTGTTCAATATTCTACGTTTGACAAGATTTACATGACAGGTAAGCTTTATTGAACACATAAATTTAAAATTTTTTTATCTTTTTTCAAACTGAAAAGTGTTTTTTTATATGAAAAGGAATACATGTTACTTGGGTCTGAACCCATATTTAAAATATTTTTATGATGTAATAATTTTGTTAAGAATATTTAAAGCTACTAGTACTTGAGTTGGTATAATTTACGTGATATTTTTTAATATTTGGTAATGTATATACAAATAAATTTTTTTGCAAGATGTTTTGTCTCAGAAAATATGTAGTTGCAAAATTAATATAATTTTACATGAACCTACAATTAATATATCGTAAACTATTCATTTTTTGATAATCATGTTGATAAACACAAATTTTGAATTGGAACTACTCAAAGTTAAGTTTATTATAAATATTTGTACTATTATAATTTTATTATATGTAATGGTTTTTAAAATTGTCTTATTTTACTTTAACTGTAACTTAACTTTTTACTACGTTTATTTTTTATATAATTTAACATAACTTACTTATTTTTATAGTCATTGTGGCGGTCAGCTGTCTGCCACGTGCGCGCGACCGTACATACGCTACACGAATAGTATGACGGGAGGCGCGCGGCGCGCAGCACGGATAGTAACATAATATCGATCGGCGCGCGGCATGAGTATCGATCGGCGGGATAGTTCGGCGCGCACCGCTGCGCGGCGTATCTCTCTCGTAAGTAAGGTTCGACATCGATCCCTATATAAAGGGCAGCTCAGCGGGGCCTCTCCAGCGATCTTCGAGAACGCCAGTCAGGGCGTGCTACCTATCGGGGCCCCTGACATAAGTCTCTTTTGGTACGAAGTGTTGCTCTACTCTAAGCCTTCGTAAACACCTGCTTGGCAGGGCGTTAACTACAGTAAAGAGACAACCAGCATCCTGCCGCGGAAAGATTTCCGGGGTCGTCGCGACCCAGCCCGTCGGGCGACTCCATATCCGGCTCCTGAGATCAAGACGCTGCCTCCTCTTACTACGGCCTCGGCTCCGACTCCTGCTCTTTTGACTCTGACTCCTGCTCTCGTGACTCCGACTCCTGCTCTTGTGAACCCGACTCCTGTTCCTGTGATCAAGACGAAGGATCGCATCCTGATCACCAAGGTAGAAACTCTACCGCCTGGGAAACGTCTCCAGCAGAACAAATCCAAGACGAAATGGAGATTCACCCCGATTGCCAAGTGAGGTCATACTGACCCAGCAACACTACAATCGGTGGAAATCAGATCATCATCCATTCCGAGACCGTCTCCAGTCCTACCGAGCCCTACACCAGCTCCTGTTCCTGAGGCTACGACGCGAGATCCGAACCTAACCTCCAAGGTAGAAACCTTTCTACCTTGGAAGCTCGTACCCATCACTGTTCCGGCTCCCGAGGACGTACCGGCTCCTGAGATCCAGGCAAGGGACTCTATACCGATCTCCAGGATAGAAACCTTCCTACCGTGGAAACTCTATCCAATCGACGTTCCACCCCGAGCTCCACGTGTCCGACGCCCTATTCATCTTGTCGATCTAGAGAACTCTGTGGCGACTCAGACAGACCACATTTTCAAGACGCCTTCACGACCACGATTCCTGCTGACCCGACTGAGTCCCATTCCGTCTACTCCGAAAGGCAAGCCTAGGACTCCCGGACGGAACCTGGTGGTCCCGCGAGAGATTATCTTTGAAAAAAAGAAATCTATTATCAAGCAATTATTTAAAGAACAATAATGCACATATAACTCACACCAACACACACGACCATCTACACATCAATATAGAAGATATAATTATTTTGTACATAGAGCATGAATAAACCTAGCGAGATTATACCCAATTGAGCACTTCGTTATTTGTGGGAACGACGCACCTTAATCTAATCCTAACCTACACCCCCACAGTCATTAAGTTTAACTTAAGAAAAAAATTACCCCAACCCTTGTTTTTTTTTACATAAATTGATTCATTTCACAATGCAGTGCGTAAAAGTATTAAGACATAATTATCAAAAAATGAATAGTTTACGAGGTATATTAATTGTAGGTTCATGTAAAATTATATTAATTTTGCAACTACATATTCTCTGAAACAAAACATCTTGCAAAAAAATTTATTTGTATATACATTAGGGTGTCATTTTGGAGCAACTTTTTTTTATTTCACAAATAGCATATATACTTGCAGGAAGGTAAAATAAGATACCTATTAAAGTTTAAGCCCTTAATATCAATATTAACAGGTCGCTCATTGCGATTTTTTATTTTTCATTTAGTAAGATAGAAGAAATTTTATAACTATCTAACAAACAGTAATACAGCATTGCTCCACAAGAGATTTTTGTAGTAAATTTACCGCTCTACAAAAAAGATCTCTTATCATTTTTTCATAAATTCAACCGTTCAAAAGATATTCAAAGTTAAAGTTTGATAAATTTTATAAAACTTGTTTTTGCTTCTTATGAATTTTGTATCATATCGACTATCAAAAATTATGAAATAATCAATACATATTTTTGTAAAAAATTTATCGATCTACAAAAAAGGTCTCTTATATTTTTTTCATAAATATAACCATTTAGACAATATTAAGATTTACACTTTGAACTTTAAACCTTAATATCGTCTAAATGGTTATATTTATGAAAAAAATATAAGACTTTTTTTGTAGATCGTTAAATTTTCTACAAAAATATGTATTGATTATTTCATAATTTTTGATAGTCGATATGATACAAAATTCATAAGAAGCAAAAACAAGTTTTATAAAATTTATCAAACTTTAACTTTGAATATCTTTTGAACGGTTGAATTTATAAAAAAATAATAAGAGATCTTTTTTGTAGAGCGGTAAATTTACCACAAAAATCTCTTGTGGAGCAATGCTGTATTACTGTTTGTTAGATAGTTATAAAATTTTTTCTATCTTACTAAATACAAAATAAAAAATCGCGATGAGCGACCTGTTAATATTAATATTAAGGGCTCAAACTTTAACAGGTATCTTATTTTACCTTCCTGCAAGTATATATGCTATTGAAATAAAAAAAAAAGTTGCTCCAAAATGACACCCTAATATACATTTATAAATTATTTTTTCATAAAAAATTATTACACTTTTCTGCTTGTACCCCACTATTACTGGCTTACCTTGTAAATAATATATAATATTACAAGCAGGAATACACTATTTTGTCTGCAATCGTAAATTTTTTCATATTGTACAGATGGAACACTTGACATGAAAATGAATAAAAAACGTCAAAGAAAAGATCTCTTGTATGTATCAAAGCGACACCTTAGAAGAATAGTTGCACAGGAGGCAGATATTATTTGTCACAATTTGTTTGATAGAACTTCATTATCGTGTGATAATAGTAAATTCACAACAGATTTGAACAATGATAGAATTAATTCTACAATAATAGATACTGACAATGATCTAGAATGTGAAAATAATGTCAGTTTTGTACAACAAGAAAATGCAAACATATTTGTACAATATGAAAATGCAAACAGACAATCAGAGTCGGATTCACAACAATCATCTTTAAACGTTTCTTGCGATGAATTAAGCGATCTGTCATTTGAAAATGAAAGTGATAGCGATATTCAAGACGATCTTGCAGTCTGGGCTATAGAACATCTTAATATATAAAACAAAGTCGGGTTAGTTAGAACACTTATAACTCAAGAACGGCTGGGCCGAATTTTTACCACAAGTATATGAAATAGGGGTAGAATTTTCTGGAATAGCAGAATAACTAATAAAATATCGGAAAAATTCATGTGAAAAAAAAAAATTAATCTAGAAAAATATCCAAATACATAGAGGGAGGAAGAGAGGGAGAGAGGGAGGGGGGAGAGAGAGAGAAAGAGAGGGAGAGAGAGAGAGAGAGAGAGAAAGAGAGAAAGAGAGGGGAAGAGAGAGAGAGGGAGAGAAGGGAGAGAGAGAGAGAGGGAGGGGGAGAGAAAGAGAAAGAGAGGGGGAGAGAGATGGAGAGAGGGAGAGAGGGGGAAGAGAGAAGGGGGGAGTGGGGAGAGGGGGAGAGGGGGGACTATTTGCGTGTCTTATCACTACATTCATTACTGTTAGGCGGTACGAAGTTCGCCGGGGCAGCTAGTAACATTATATAAACATACCGCTCTCAATGCATTGCTACTAACGTTGAAGAAACATCCTTGTTTTTCCACACTCTCTTCCGATGCACGAACACTTTTAAAAACGCCAAGACAACAACACACCCGTACAGTTGTACCAGGATCATATTATCATTTTGGTTTAGTGCAACCAATAAAATAAATATTATCTTCTGTAAAAGAGAATATTGATTGCTTAAAAATAGCTATAAACATTGATGGATTGCCTTTAACAAAATCACCGTACCAACAGTTTTGGCCTATACTTGGATCAGTTATTCCTTATAACAACGTTTTTATGATTGGGCTGTATCATGGCTATGAAAAACCGGAGGATATCAATGATTTCTTAAAAGATTTTGTCAATGAGGCTACAGAAATATGCAACAATGGAATTAACATCAATGGTCGACAGATAGCATTGAAGCTTTAATTTGTGATGCGCCAGCTAAATCATTCGTTTTATGTGTCAAAGGACATTGTGGATATTCTAGTTGTACAAAGTGTACTACGCAAGGACAATATGTAGGAAATCGGATATGTTTCCCACGAATTGACGCACTACTTAGATCAGATGATGACTTTATACAAAAGGTAGACGATAGTTATCACAAACCAAATACAACGTGTAGTCTGTTAAATATTCCTCATTTCAAACCTGTAAAAAATGTTCCGTTGGATCCCATGCACTTGATTTTTTTGGGATTGATGCGCAAATTATTGAACTTATGGCTTTATGGAGAACTACAATATCGACTACCACAGAGAGCCGCGGACGAAATTTCCACACGTTTAATTACTCATTTAAAGCCATCAATACCTGTAGAGTTTGCAAGAAAACCACGAAGATTGGATTGTATAAAATTATGGAAAGCCACAGAATACAGACAAATATTATTGTACACGGGTCCGTTAGCATTTAAATCTATATTAATGAAAAATGCATATATACATTTTATGACATCACACGTCATTATAAGGATCTTGTCTTCAGAGGATTTACATGAACACTTAAGCTATGCGCAACATCTCATTTGTTTCTTTATTGAAACATTTATAAAACTGTACGGAGTTAAAAACGCCTCACATAATGTTCACAATTTAAGTCATCTTGTGGATGATGTGAAAAGATTTGGACCTCTCGAGAACTTCAGTGCGTTTAAATTTGAAAACTATCTGCAGATACTTAAAAAATACCTACGAAAAGCGGAAAAACCTTTGGAACAAATTGTGCGGAGATGCATTGAAAAAGAAAACAACTTACACACATCAACTGCTTTGTCACATTCTGCTTCAAAACATTGTATTTATTGTTGTTACATTACGATGGTCCGCTTATACCAAATTGTCACAATCCACAATATAAAGTTATCAAGTTCAACGAAATGACATTTAAAGCTGGGACACTCGCTGATAGCTGTTGTGGCTTAAGTTGTGGCGCAATTGTCTGTATAGAAAATGTGGCTTACTGCGCAAAACAGAATGTTCCTGTCATTATTGGTCGTGAATTCTTGTAAAAGGAAGATCTGTATAATGTTCCCTGCTCATCTTCCTTACTTGATGTTTATTCAGTTCATTCCTTATCTGATTTGAAATTATGGCCACTTAAAAACATTGTAAAAAAATATGTTAAATTGTCAGACGCAAATGAGAAGTTTGCCGTTTTCCCTCGGTTGATGCATTCCTACGGTTAAATCTGACAGCTATCTTTCCATCCTCTTTCCACACAGAATGACCGAGAAGAAAAAAAAAACTTTTATGTTGTTGAATTCGAGGATGGACTTCAAATTATACCCAAGACTTGGTTGACCAGCGATTTAAAAAGAGCCAAATGGCCCAATTGTTACGTAACTAATAAAAGATATGACAAAGCAGTAAAAGATATGGAACAACCTGATTCTACTTGGGAGGAGCATCCTATTGTGAAAGTATTTATGGCATGTCGTGAGTATAAATGTTATATATTTTACTTTTTTTGTGACATTTTCTATATGTAGCATGTTTTTTTATTTTGTTCATTGTTACGTAAAATGGTGATGCTTATTACGATATATTTTTTAGCCGACTATGCAATGGCACGAACAACATTAAAGCTAGCCGAGAAGTTATCAGATGTAAATACAGGCTCTGACCGAGGAGAATATTAAAAAAAAACACGAAAAATAAGAGCTGCTAAAACAAATAATTCAAGCTCTAATGACGACAATAAAGAGTCAACCTCTAGTGACGAATTAGAAACTGTATCCCTTCCAAAACCTTCATCCAAGCAAACTGACATCAATAAAGAGACATCGACCAAAAAAAGAACTCAGGCACATAAAGGTAAGAATACAATAAAGCATTAACAGCAGAGTTGGACAGTTTTACGAATAAGGAATCATTTATTTTTTAATGCAAAATAACTTTTTATTTTAATGAAAATTGTTTCGTCTACCTTGAACAAGAATTCAAATAAAAGTTGTACGTGTTTATACATTTGTGTATAAATATATAAAAAATATAATAACAAATGCTTTTTATTTTATTTATTTTTTTATTTCTTATTTCACAAATTTGATAAATACTGCATGTTCACGTTGGTGTTGAAATTATTTTGAAATATTAATAATAACATATGTTTTACTTGTTCCAGATTCACATCAACCTAATAGAAAGGCACTACAAGGCACTACTGACAATGCTGAATGGCAGGATAATGATAGTACAGTCTCACCTACAAGTTCGGGTTCAAATTATAAACGAGGTTAGTATACAAATCTATATAAATTCTATTTTTTCTATGCAAATAATTTCTACTTTCTTTGCGAGTATCTATGTAAATATATAAAAAATTATAATTACAAATGCTTTTTCTTTCATTTATTTTTTTATTTCTTGTTTCACAAATTACATAAATATTGCATGTTCACGTTGGTGTTGAAATTATTTTGAAATATTAATGAAAACATGTTTTACTTGTTCCAGATTCACATCAACCTAATAGAAAGGCACTACAAGGCACTACTGACAATGCTGAATGGCAGGATAATGATAATAGTCTCACATACAAGTTCGGGTTCAAATTATAAACGAGGTTAGTATATAAATAAATTCTATATAAATTTTATTTTATCTATGCAAGTAATGTCCACTTTCTTTACACGAGTATTTATTATGCATATTTGTATACATATGTACAGTAGCGCTCGAGAGTATTTTGTAGATAATATTTTAGTTCGTAACATGGACAAGCGCTAAGCAACTTTAAATCAAAGTTGCGCGCCATTATTGTATATGAGTAGCCTTTCTAATGTTACACATTAATTGCTATATACCGGTGAGTTATCTATTTTACGATTAAATATTGTTCATATGATACCATAAGTATCTTGTAACTTTCAATCTATTAACGGTATGTTAAATCGCGTATTTACATATATGTGTTTGTATTTCTATAGCCGTATTACAATGTCAAAATGCAAAGAATACTCCGTCAATCTGAGAGAAGCTCCTTTTAAGCTCTGAAACAAGACAAGTCACAAACGAGCGTTGCTAAAGATTTTGGCTGGTTCCAGCAGTTAATAAGTGTTTGGTACCGAAAGAAAACGTCAAGCGGAAGTATGAACAATCTTCCCTCAAGTGGTTGACCCCGCGAAACATCTGTGAGTGCAAATACCCTAAGAGCAAAAAGTCGACTTTAAGTCGCCTTGAAGTCGACTTCTACCGAAACTGACTTGGCAGAAAGTCGACTTTTTTAAGGACGAAAGTCGACTTGAAGTCGACTTGAAGTCGGCGAATGTCTCAAAAAACGCCGACTAAAAGTCGACTTTCCGTCATGACTTTCCCGCCAACTTTTAAAGTCGATAAAATAAACCGCCGCGTACGTCTGGAGGTCGGTTGTGTATCTTGAAACGAGGTGAAAATGACAAAAGTTAACAGATTTTATTAGATTTTGATAAATAAAATCGTAGATACGCTAATGAATTTTCTCACTTTTGTAATTTTTACCTCATTATTTCAAGATACACAATCGACCCTTTGCTGGAGGGCTAAAACTGATGCATTTCGATTTTTTTTTCATATATAAAATAATTTAATTATCTAAAAAACTGTATAATTACAATCCTAATGTTTTATTCTTAATTACAAAAGCGGCCACTGTGTGCCATCATATCTGTGCCACTTCTGCGTGCGCGGATTCCGGCAGCCACTTTTTGTAAGCTGACAACAGAACTAAAATTATAAATATATAATATCCACAGACTTTTATACTAGACCATTAACATCTATGGACGCACTGCCGAAAAGCTGATGCGAGTGCGAGGTGCAAATGTTAGTGAAGGGTGCGGCCATATTGAATTAACAATAAGTCACTATCGGGTGTTTAGTTGCTCATGATGTGCGTTTATCTGCATTCGTTATTACAGTACATAACGAAGCAGGCGAATGTTTTTGTGTTAAATATTGGTACATGTTATCAATAAGTTTGTAAGTCATGCCTTCAACATGTAGCGTACTTGAATGCCGAAATCGAACCACTACTCCTGTAGTATTAAACCCTTTCTTTTGGACATTCTGTATATGCCAGACTATTGTATAGAAATCTTGTATAAAACCACTTGTATAGAATTTGTAGTATAGCATATCTTGACTAAAATCAACATGGCGGCAAGCATCACGGCCGAGATGCCTGTCAGCGGTCTAGTATTGTATAGAAGTCTACTCTATGATAATATCTAAATATTATTTTATAAATTAAAATCTCACATTTTTCATCCAAACCCCAGATTTCTAGCAGTTTGTATTTGGACACGACTCCCTGCGACTGCAGCGTTTGTACTATTGCTTGAGTGCGTGGTATCAACCTGAAAAAATCGTATTGAATTGATGTAATCTATTCGATGAATCAACGTGAAATCGAAAGGAGATAGAATAACGATTTACCTGGCCTATGACTTGGTGATGCTCCCAGGTGTCGTCAGCAGCGACGGAACAAATCGTTTCAGCTTAGGGTACACTTGACCCTCCAAGAAGAAATACGCGAACCACTTCACACCGTCCACAGATGCTCTATATCCATTGATGCCCATCCTTTCCAAATGTACGACACGCGGCAAATGATCTTCCCGGTTCCTTGATTATATCTATAAATGAGAATAATATTCGATCATAATGAAGATTAATATCTTTATAAATAAATAGGAAAAACATTATAAAGCAACAATTGTGATAAAAGTACCTTGGCGGTGGATCAACCAATGGTTCACTAAGATGGCATAGCATGGAAGCGAATTTCGGCAATCATTCGGGTTCTATCGCCGTGACACCTCGCATATACATTTTATTCGTTTCGTACACCTCTTTATAAACCACCTATTCCGGACTGATTTTCCGTAGAACGCACGAAGAATGCATGAACACAGGTTCCTCCATTTCTGATGGTGTTTTGAAAGATGGTTCAGAATGGAGAGGTCGCATTCAATAGGTCTTAATTATCGATGATAATTAATAACACACCATACCTAACCTGTAAGCATGTTTCCACTTGGCCTTATCCTGATCCTCTTTTAGATCCGCCATACCTGCAAGAACTATCTGGCGCAGCAATTTCGTTTCCATGTCGGTTGGTAACGGCATTCTGTAACAATTCTTGTTGTAGACAACCATCTCAAACATATTGCAACATACATACAGTCAAATTCCAGTATTCTGATCTAATCGAGGAAGTCAACGGGAAGACAATGATGACGACGACGACGACGTTTCGTGGCGGTGGTTGATAGCGCGGCGCTTTTTGACGTCTTATCGTGTCCTGTCTCGCGGCATGTATTCCTTGCACTCGCGTAAACTTTAATTTGCTCTTTCAGCCTCCTCGAAATTCGCCGCCATTTTATAGTTTTATAGAAATTTTCCGTCTTTTTATAGTCGACTATTTAGAAGTCGACTTTTAGTCGACTTTCCGCCATTTTTAGAAGTCGCCTATTTAGAAGTCGACTTTTAGTCGACTTTTCGCCATTTTTAGAAGCCGACTAGAAGTCGACTTATAAAAAGTCGACTTACCGTCGACTTTCCGTCAACTGTGCTCTTAGGGTACTTGCGCTTGATCTCTCCTTCCAGTACCAAACACTTACTAATTGCTGGGACAAGCCAAAATCTTTAGCAACGCTTTTTTGTGACTTGCCTTGTTTCAGAGCTTTTAACACGTCTTCTCTCAGATCGACGGAGTATTCTTTACATTTTGACATTGTAATACGGCTATAGAAACACAAACACAAATGTAAATACGTTTAGCATATCGTTAATAGGTTGAAACAAAGTTACAAAATACTTACGGACTATCATATAAACAATATTTAATCGTAAAACAGATAACTCACCGGTATATAGCGATTAATGTGTAACATTAGAAAGACCACTCATATACAATAATGGCGCCCAACTTTGATCTAAAGTTGCTTACCGTCTGCCAATGTTACGAACTAAAACATTATCTACAAAATACTTTTGAGCGCTACTGTATGTGTAATATACAGTGTGCTTCAGAAATCGGTGGCCAAACTTTAAAAGTATATTACATTCACTGTAAGAACAAAAAAAAGCCATATAAACATGGGTTCGGAAACGCTTCCTTTCCAAGTTATAAACACTATTTATAACAAACTTTGGTAAGTAAGTAGACCAAAATGAAGTTATTTTAGCAGGACATCGTTTTTTGAGATCATTTTTGAGAAAAGATTTGTCGATAGAGACGTTGAGCTTCCCTATTATACAGTTTTCATTAACTCGAACATACATATGTAGTGAATATTATAACTTGAAAAGGAAGCGTTTTCGGACCCATGTTTATATGACTTTTTTTCATCCTTTTAGTGTATAGAATATACTCTTAAAGTTTGGTCACCTATTTCTGAAGCACCCTGTATACATATATACTTGTATAAGGGTGGACCATTTTAATCCATCCAGTCGAATATCTCGAAAACCAAGCCCGGGAGAGAAAAATGTTTCAGACAAAAGTTGTTCGGTTTCGAGGGGGCCATAAGATGGTGTCATTGGTTTAACCATGGATGGTCGTTTAAAGCTCACGTGAACGACACCATTTAATTTCTTAAATGGAAACCCCCTATTTTTCAATGCATATTCTTGTATATAGCTAATCTCGAGAGCTTTTCAAAACACTATAATGAAGTATTTTTTCATTAAGAACTTTTGGAATTATAAGGCTTGAAATTTCTAGTATTTTGACATAAAATACAAAATATCTTGTGAAACATTAAGTTTTCGGTAATGTTACCTTAATACTTTTATGCACAGAATAATAAGACAAATCAATTAGCATGAAAAAAAGACATAGGTGCTTTTAAGAAAAAGTGTACAGATGCGTGTTGCAAATTACATATTTTTTCTTAAAGGAACTACCCGATAAAAACAGTACGTGGATCCACGTTATTGCTACGTGGATTTGACGTGGATTCGACGAAATTACGTGGATTCGACGTGGATGTGACGTGACTGTTTTTATCGGGTATGCCTTTTTTTATACCAATTGATTCGTCTCACTCACACTCACAAGGTGGTTAAACCAATGACACCACTTTATGGCCCCCTCGAAACCAAACAACTTTTGTCTGAAACATTTTTCTCTCCCGGGCTTGGTTTTCGAGATATTCGACTGGATGGATTAAAATGGTCCACCCTGTATATGTATATATGGAAAAACTATTGTCGCCTCGACATTTTTATATTAGGATTTTCATCTTGAAATGTTCTAAAAAATCTGCCATTAAAAGGAATAATGGTATCTGTATATATCTGTCTATATCTTTATGATTGCGATCCGCTTAACTCTACAAATGTTTCGAAGCATTTTTCTTCTCCTTTTTTTAATTTATCGATCAATTATTAATATTTATATGTAATTTTGTAGCCAGTTTTTATCTTAAATGGCAGTTAAATACACCTTGTACGAAAAGGAAAACAAAGCATGAAGCGATGAATAACGCTATAGTGAAAGAAAGTAATAGTATTTCATTATTGGAATTAGATTCCGACACGGAAGTTAGTTCATTGAATGCATATAAATCTTTGCCCAAATCCGACGAAAACAATCAGCCAGAAAGTCCATCAATCTCTAAGAAAAAGACCGAAACAATCTCCAAATGCTACTGAAAATGCAACTGTTACTGATAATAGTGCTACAACAGTAGTGAACAAAACAGCTCTTGCACACTTTAATAGTAAAATTACCGAAGATGTGATCTATCCTAGTCTTACGCAAAGAAGTGTTGCGTCTAAAATCAAACAGTGTTTAAAACTGAAGAGGAAAATTCCTGTAAAACGTATAGATTTTGGATTATGTCCTTCACCTACTCATACTTCAACACAAATAGAAGATGATAAATCCTTCATGAATACTGCAGTTATTAATATATTGAAAGATAAAGTTAATGTTGGAAAATAGTTCCTACACTTAAACTTAGCGGGTCTAACGGGCATTGCGTATATCCCTAGACCAATAGCGTTCACATCATCATATATATAGCGTTCAGTGCTCATGTACGACGAGCAAGCAATCACGTGAACAGAAGAAGCGCGCGTTCGCGTTTCGCGTGTCCTGCGGTCGTCGTCACGAAGAGCACTCTCGTTTCGTTCGTTCTTGTGTTAAGTTCCTGCGTTACTTTCGTTCTTGCGTTATCATTAATATCCCAACAGTTAACACAAGTTATCTTTCATCAATAAAAGTGCATAACAAGACCGATATCGAAGACGAAACTTTTTATCTGCCTGCAGAGCAAGCTGCAAATATAAATTACATAAATAATTTCAATTTGGATGACACAGAAAACAAGCCTCCTAAAAAAAAGATGTTACTGGATAAGTTTAATGTGTAAATATTACTTAACAATCGTGGTAATGTGTGTAAGTTGCTTTTATATATCTAATAAAAACATTATTTACAGATGGTAAAAAAGAAAGGACATTTCAAAGCAAATTAACATGCGATGTAAAGCTGACAGAGCAAAGCTAAACGGCCAGGATTGCTGGGAATGCAGAGAAGTAATGCAATATTAACAGTATAGTTATATAAGATATATATTAATTAAATAAAAAAAAATATATAAATAAATTAATATAAATATAAATTAAAAAAAAGAAATATTAATATTAATATTAATATAAGTATTTTTCTCATAAAGTAATTCATGATATTTGATTTTTAGTATTACAAGAGTTTGTCATTGTCGAAAGAAGAACTACAAAAACGGAAGAATCAATGCTCGCGACATCGACACAAATATGAGCGACTAAATACACCAGAAGGTATAGTATTTTATTTGATTATCACTTTTTTATGTTTTATGTTTCATGTATAATACATCTTTTTAAAGGTTTTTGGGATCCGGAGTTTCCCGAGACATCAGGCACTTATTGACAAATACTTGTTGTACCGTATATTTTGCCATTATTTTGCCATTATTTTTATTTTGCCACTTTTTGTAAGTAAAACTTTTGTATAATTTTTACCTCATTAAATATTAAAATAATATAATAAAGTACCTACGTATTAAAATGTCTTTTTACTGTTTTATTGATTACTTCATCTATACTTTAATGTTATTTTTTTACTAATTAAGTATAGCGGACTATGTTTTTATATCAATTTTGCATGGTTTTTTATGATATGTATTTCATCCTATATAACTGGAGATAATAACTATATGTGTACGTGTTTATATATTTGTGTATAAATAGATATTAAAAAAATTATAATTATTATTGCCCTTTATTGTATTTATTTTTAAAAATTTTGTATTTCACAAATTCATAAATATTATATGTTCAGAAATGTGTTAACATTATTTTGAAATATTATAATAATAACGTATGTTACACTTGTGTTTTAGATTTACCACGCACTACAAACGCACCACAGTGCACTACTGCAAATGCTGATGAATGGCAGGATTGGCAGGATAATGAAAATGTCCAAACAGATTGCCAAGGGCAAAGATTACAAATTATGAAGGAAGTAATAAAAATGACCCCCCAAACAGATTGGCAAAGGCAAGGTTCAAAAATTATGAAGGAGGTTAGTATGCAAGTAGTTGATAATGTGCATGTTATCTGTTATACATATATTAAGGCTACACATGTAAATAAAATTCATTAATGTATTTTTAATGTGTTATAGGATCTGAATTTGAATGCTATTTGAATGGATCATTAATAGTCTAAGATCCCGACCTACATCGACCTTCACCCATCTGTTTTCCTAATAAAAGGTATTTTTTATAAAACCTAATGAATAAACAAACAAATCGCAGATGGGTTGCCTAATTAAATCAGCTCAAGGCTACCCTTAATTAAAAATAATTTAATTAATTTTTTTTTATTTCTACACTCATTTGTATTCTCAAAACATTCAATACCAATCGAAAGTACAAAGAATAAGTAGAAAGGAAAAGTTAGGTTGCCTTTCTTTTACTGCTCCCTATTACCGGGTTGCCAGGTATAAACAGGTGAGTTGGTATTACTAATTTACACTCATCTGTTTTCTTTAATTGAACTATACAAAAAATAAAGATAATTTTATTGCGAACACAATGGTATTAGGTTGCCTAAGCAAAATCGATCAAGACTTGCGGTTGCCGCGCTTTAAAATAGTACAGGAAAATTAGGATTTTTCTGCGGAATAATTCGCATGTAGCTAAATTTTTGCATGGACCTTTATTTCGTCGTTAAAAACAATATGTGAAAAGTTCGCATTGACGTGACCTCTGCTAAAAATTTTACAGAGAGTCAAAGGTAAAGAAAAACAGTTTTTCGCGAATATTTCTTTATTCATTAGTCCTACGGCAAAAATAGTTATTACAAAATTTGTAGCTTATAAAATTCTCTACAAAAAATGTTCTATAAGTTTTTTTGTACAAGCAATACTTTTCACGTAATAAATTTTGCAAGATATACGCTGCGCGGTAAATTTACGGAGCGCGCTGACAGACGTCAAATAAATTGAAGCGTCGCACCCGCGCACTAAAAATCATATCTTTTGAACAAATCATCGTACAGAAATGATCAAAGAATCGTTGAAAAGCAGAAACTTTCAGCTTTTTAATGCAATTTGGTTCATTATTCTATGATAATTTTTGAAAATTTTACAATGGTTTAAACAAATTGTTACATGCATTACTTGTATATTATTGTTATTTCTAGCGCAATTTTTCGCAAAGTTATGACGATTTTAATTTTAACGTTTCATCAAAAATTTTAAAAATTACTGAAAATGTCAATTGCTTGATTTTAAAGCAAAAAATTTTTGTAATTTTTTTCCTCTGGTAGGGTCAAAGTATGAAGTATATACTGTAATATCCTGCTGGCGTTTTTTTTTACAATTTGGAACCTACTTGTGGCTGATTTTATGAAAAAAGGCAAAAAATGCATGTAACAATTTGTTTAAACCATTGTAAAATTTGCAAAAATTATCAGAGAATAACGAACCAAATTGCATTAAAAAGCTGAAAGTTTCTGCTTTTCAACGATTCTTTGATCATTTCTGTACGATGATTCGTTCAAAAGATATGATTTTTAGTGCGCGCGTGCGACGCTTTAATTTATTTGACGTCTGTCAGCGCGCTCCGTAAATTTACCGCCCAGTGCATATCTTGCAAAATTTATTACGTGAAAAGTATTGTTTGTACAAAAAAACTTATACAACATTTTTTGTAGAGAATTTTATAAGCTACAAATTTTGTAATAACTATTTTTGCCGTAGGACTAATGAATAAAGAAATATTCGCGAAAAACTGTTTTTCTTTACCTTTGACCCTGTAAAATTTTTAGCAAGGGTCACGTCAATGGGGACTTTTCACATATTGTTTTTAACGACGAAATAAAGGTCCATGCAAAAATTTAGCTACATGCGAATTATTCCGCAGAAAAATCCTAATTTTCCTGTACTATTTTAAAGCGCGGCAACCGCAAGTCTTGATCGATTTTGCTTAGGCAACCTAATACCACTGTGTTCGCAATAAAATTATCTTTATTTTTTGTATAGTTTAATTAAAGAAAACAGATGAGTGTAAATTAGTAATACCAACTCACCTGTTTATACCTGGCAACCCGGTAATAGGGAGCAGTAAAAGATAGGCAACCTAACTTTTCCTTTCTACTTATTCTTTGTACTTACGATTGATATTGAATGTTTTGAGAATACAAATGAGTGTAGAAATAAAAAAAAAATTAATTAAATTATTTTTAATTAAGGGTAGCCTTGAGCTGATTTAATTAGGCAACCGATCTGCGATTTGTTTGTTTATTCATTAGGTTTTATAAAAAATACCTTTTATTAGGAAAACAGATGGGTGAAGGTCGATGTAGTTCGGGATCTTGTACTATAATATAAGTAACAAGCAAATCCCTGATAGAGTTCTCAAGTTCCTTAGTCTCGGCGATAGGTTTGCTCTCCCTATCAATACAAAAGACAAGAAAGATCGTGTAAATTCTGTTGTTGACATAATCAAAAACTTCGAATTTAATATTTATCAAATTCCCGACGATATTGTTAATGAGGCACGTGACCGTATTTCTAACTCTCTGTTTAAGTTTTTGCGCAAAAATAAACATACTAACTACATTGACAGGTTTATATTACAAGAATTTAAATTTTGCAAAAGATTTCTTCGTGATAATGATGATCTTCTTGTTACTAGGGCAGATAAGGGCCAAGTCACAGTAATTTTGGAGAGAAATACTTATGTTAATAAGATGATTGATTTGCTTAATGATAGTTTGATTTACAAAAAACTTAAGAATGATCCCACTAGACGGATAACATCTAAAATTAATAATTTGGCAAAGTCTTGGTTTAGTAAAGGCATTATCAGTGAACAATTATTTAGGCATTTGAATTGTACCAATGGGAACCTCCCACGTTGTTACGGACTTCCGAAGATTTACAAGGATAGCTCACCATTACGAATTATTGTTTCTACTTTAGGGAGTCCACTATATAACATGGCTTATTTTTTACACAACATCTTAGAAAAATCTGTCCCTAAACCGAAGTCATATATTAAAGACGGTTGGTCCTTTGTTGAATTGATTAGTGACGTAGGGATTGGGGAGGATGATGTTTTGATCTCTTTGGATGTCGCGTCTCTTTTCACTAACATTCCTAAAGACCTTGTTTTGAGAGCGATTGAACGGAGGTGGAATCACATCTCTAAAGAGACGAAGCTCAGCCGTCCTCAATTCTTGTCAGCTGTGGACTTGATTCTTAGTTCCACTAGTTTTTCTTTTGATGGTCAAATACAGGGTGTTCGATATAAAAGTAACCACCCGAATAGGGGAGGTAGATTGGGTCAAACTGAAAAGAAAAGTCTTGTACCATTTTGCAAAATTCGCAATAGTTAACGAGTTATTAAATAAAACGTCTGAGCGAATGAGCGCACAAGGAGCGATAGAGGCGGGCCTCGGCGGCTGGCTGGGCTGGCACGGTGCCCGGCGCGCGGCGAGCGGCGGGGGTCGAGAGACGAGCGGCGAGCGGGGCGCGGCGCGGCGCGGCGAACGTCGAGCGACAGATGTTATACACTGCGGCGAAAAAGTATTAGAGCCAGCCCATACTAAACTTACGATAATTCCTTCGCGTAAACGGGATTTTGTAGTAACTTACAATAATTTACTCCGCGTAAACGAGTGAATTATCGTAAGTTACTACAGAAGTAACGCGCTCGCGTAAACGTAGTAACAGGTAGCACACGTATTGCATAGACATTTGCCGTAGCGTCTTACGCCTTAGATAATATTAATTAGTTTAGCTTGAATTATGTGTAATAGAAACATTTAATTTTAGTAAATTTAATTATTTTGCATGTCAAAGTTTACGAGGTTTACCAAGCTTTACTTTAACTTTTGTTTATGTTAGAATAACTTTACTGGTGCGTGTCCACCTGCGAGTAAAACTCTCGAGATTAGCTCTCGAGATTGATTCTCGCAAATGGACATATTCCTGGAGAGTACCTAACGGAGAATAAATCGCAGCTCTCGGCGAGCAAACTTTTCAAGACCTACTCGCAAATTGACACGACGTTATTTTACTCTCGGAGATCAGCTCGCCAAGCTCGAACGCTGTTCGTATTTTGAGAGCTACATGTTGAGAGTAAAAACCGAGATGGCAAAAGTTTGTTTCTTTGATGACACAAAGGAACTTATTGAATAATGCGGAAATCATGAACTATTGTAGAATACTACTGTGACAAAAATTAAAAAATTTTTAAATTTTTATGTTCTGCGAATAAAGTGCGAAAAAAATTCATAATTTAAAGAATTAGATAAGAATATTTTTAATACATTTTCTAATTACTTGGTCAATAATTAGTTACACTTTAGTTTTACATACTTTGCACGTTTTAGTTACAGTGCTGAAATTAAATACATTTTTACATCGCGAATTAAGTACATTTAAAAAAAAGAAAATAAAATTATTAAATATTTACATGTAAAACTCTAACATCAAGGTATTTCGCAAACTGAAAATTAAATAATAATATCGCACTATGTATTCCACTTCACAATTTGTAAGTCTGTGGAAACTTTTAATTGTTGGGAGTCTTCAATCTTAAGCTCTCTAATTAGAGCAGATCCGGCACCTGCAATCAATCCATTGATCGACCCAGAAGGTCTTTTTGTTGTTATTTAACACCCTTTTTCTTTTTAAAATAATGCTAGCCACTATAGCAGCCGCAAGTTTTTTCGTTTACGCGACATTATGATGTCACCACTCTCAGACATCGACTAAAAAAATACGTAAGTGGACACGGTTTTGAGAGAACTCTCCGAAAGAATACTCTCTGGATTCTCACGAGATGCTCGCGAGAGTACAATGCCAGAAAAATTACTCTCAAATGGACAGTGTCAGAATCAATCTCGAAAGATATTCTCAAGAGTTTTAAGGTGCGTGTCCACGTGCGAGTAAAACTGTCGAGAGTAGCTCTCGAGATTGATTCTGACACTGTCCATTTGAGAGTAATTTTTCTGACATTGTACTCTCGCGAGCATCTCGTGAGAATCCAGAGAGTATTCTTTCGGAGAGTTCTCTCAAAACCGTGTCCACTTACGTATTTTTTTAGTCGATGTCTGAGAGTGGTGACATCATAATGTCGCGTAAACGAAAAAACTTGCGGCTGCTATAGTGGCTAGCATTATTTTAAAAAGGAAAAGGGTGTTAAATAACAACAAAAAGACCTTCTGGGTCGATCAATGGATTGATTGCAGGTGCCGGATCTGCTCTAATTAGAGAGCTTAAGATTGAAGACTCCCAACAATTAAAAGTTTCCACAGACTTACAAATTGTGAAGTGGAATACATAGTGCGATATTATTATTTAATTTTCAGTTTGCGAAATACCTTGATGTTAGAGTTTTACATGTAAATATTTAATAATTTTATTTTCTTTTTTTTAAATGTACTTAATTCGCGATGTAAAAATGTATTTAATTTTAGCACTGTAACTAAAACGTGCAAAGTATGTAAAACTAAAGTGTAACTAATTATTGACCAAGTAATTAGAAAATGTATTAAAAATATTCTTATCTAATTCTTTAAATTATGAATTTTTTTCGCACTTTATTCGCAGAACATAAAAATTTAAAAATTTTTTAATTTTTGTCACAGTAGTATTCTACAATAGTTCATGATTTCCGCATTATTCAATAAATTCCTTTGTGTCATCAAAGAAACAAACTTTTGCCATCTCGGTTTTTACTCTCAACATGTAGCTCTCAAAATACGAACAGCGTTCGAGCTTGGCGAGCTGATCTCCGAAAGTAAAATAACGTCGTGTCGATTTGCGAGTAGGTCTTGAAAAGTTTGCTCGCCGAGAGCTGCGATTTATTCTCCGTTAGGTACTCTCCAGGGATATGTCCATTTGCGAGAATCAATCTCGAGAGCTAATCTCGAGAGTTTTACTCGCAGGTGGACACGCACCAGTAAAGTTATTCTAACATAAACAAAAGTTAAAGTAAAGCTTGGTAAACCTCGTAAACTTTGACATGCAAAATAATTAAATTTACTAAAATTAAATGTTTCTATTACACATAATTCAAGCTAAACTAATTAATATTATCTAAGGCGTAAGACGCTACGGCAAATGTCTATGCAATACGTGTGCTACCTGTTACTACGTTTACGCGAGCGCGTTACTTCTGTAGTAACTTACGATAATTCACTCGTTTACGCGGAGTAAATTATTGTAAGTTACTACAAAATCCCGTTTACGCGAAGGAATTATCGTAAGTTTAGTATGGGCTGGCTCTATTACTTTTTCGCCGCAGTGTATAACATCTGTCGCTCGACGTTCGCCGCGCCGCGCCGCGCTCCGCTCGCCGCTCGTCTCTCGACCCCCGCCGCTCGCCGCGCGCCGGGCACCGTGCCAGCCCAGCCAGCCGCCGAGGCCCGCCTCTATCGCTCCTTGTGCGCTCATTCGCTCAGACGTTTTATCTAATAACTCGTTAACTATTGCGAATTTTGCAAAATGGTACAAGACTTTTCTTTTCAGTTTGACCCAATCTACCTCCCCTATTCGGGTGGTTACTTTTATATCGAACACCCTGTATATGAGCAGATCTTCGGAAGTCCGATGGGTTCCCCTCTCTCTCCGATTTTGGCGGATATGGTCATGGAGGACCTTGAGACGCATTGTTTGCAATTGCTCAGTTTTCATATTTCCTTTTTCAAAAGATACGTTGATGACATTTTCGCGATTGTTCCTAGATCTGGTATTGACGAGTTACTTAGAGTTTTCAATAGTTATCACACCAGATTAAAATTTACATTTGAAATAGAAAAGAATAGTTCTCTAAGTTTTCTTGACACAACAGTGATTCGAGAGGGGACTGTGTTGCTTACGAATTGGTATTGTCACGTCTGACGGTATGATCACCGCTATATTCCAGCCGCATAAATTTTTCGATTCTCTATCTTTATTGCTAGAAGTCCCCAGCATCTGAAAACATTATTGTAATATAACAATCACTCTTTAAATTAACTGTCACAACAATCACTCAGCTGATGCGAGCACGCGTTCTTAAAGTAACTGGCCCAAGCCTAGAGAACATGGCTGCCTAAAGGCACCCTTTCAAGCTTAAGCCCCATTTTCATGAATCACACTATAAACTTTTGGACAATCGCTTGTTAAAATTCCCCAGCATCACTAAAATTGATCGTAAATGAATATTACAGGCCTTATGAGATCTTTTATGCAATATAAATTCACTTTGACACGCGGATCTAACGAAAATAAATGCATGATCCATAAGAATAAACTAAGGAAATTAAAATAAAATATAAATAAATAAATTAAAAGCAAATCATTCATAAGAACATAACCTTTTGTGCCTAAAAAACATTATTATACTAAAATAATAATTATCTCATTAGCATTTTTTCAAACATGATTGTTATAAACAATTAAATTTTACTATTAACAAACCTAACTAATGTGACTACCGAAACCATCACAAAGGGTCAAACAACTTTTGGTTATAAACCATTAGGTAAATGCTCTCCTCTCCGATTTTCTTAAAACTTTGTAAAATTGTTTATTTCTGTGTGTAAAAAACATTTTGAGAAGGAAAATCGTCGCTCAGGTCTCGTTTTTTTAAAATTTAATTTCAAAGTTTTGATGTCGGTAAGGTAGGAAAATGATAATTTACGTTTTTAAAGTACTGCGCAACTTCATTTGAAGGTCACGTGACAACTGTCTGCTAATTAAATACAAAATATCTGCTTAAAACATGTGTGTGCCCTGCTTTAACGAAAATCCGAGCGAAAATCATAACTTTTATAAAGCAGTGGATACACACGTGTGTGCCCTGTTTTAACGAAAATCACAACTTCTATAAAGCAAGGCATACATACGTGTGTGTGTGTGTGTGCCTTGCTTTAACGAAAATTACAACTTCTATAAAATAGGGCATACACACGTGTGTGTGCGTGCCCTGCTTTAACGAAAATCACAACTTCTATAAAACAGGGCATACACACGTGTGTTTGTGCCCTGCTTTAACGAAAATCACAACTTCTATAAAGCAGAACGTACACACGTGTGTGTGTGCCCTGCTTTAACGAAAATCACAACTTCTATAAAGCAGGGGATACACACGTGTGTTTGTGCCCTGCTTTAACGAAAATCACAACTTCTATAAAGCAGGGCATACTCACGTGTGTTTGTGCCTTGCTTTAACGAAAATCACAACTTCTATAAAGCAGGACATACACACGTGTGTGTGTGCCCTGCTTTAACAAAAATCACAACTTCTATAAAGCAGGGCATACACACGTGTGTGTGTGTGCAGTGCTTTAACAAAAATCACAATTTATCAATTTATCAATTTATCAATTTTGGTACAGTTTTCATTTATCATTCACGTATAGTATTTCACAACCATAAAATTTTAACCTAAATGGCACCGTTAATGAGTATGCGGACAACTTAATTTGTGAATATAGTAACAAATAAAGTTGCGCAGTATTTAAAAAACGTAAATTATCATTTTCCTACCTTACCGACATCAAAATTTTGAAATTAAATTTAAAAAAAACGAGACCTGAGTGACGATTTTCCTTCTCAGAATGTTTTTTACACACAGAAATAAACAATTTTACAAAGTTGTAAGAAAATCGAAGGGGAGAGCGTTATACTAAACATTTACCAACCATTATTGTATCTATCAAAATAAACTAATTAACAATACAATTTATCATAAAAACATTATTAAAGATGATGAATAAAATCACTGCAGACACTCAGCAGAGCATGTCAAGTAACCTCACAAAAACCCCCACATCATATCTCTTCTTAATTCCGAGATATAATTAAAAATTACGGAAATCCATAAAACACAGAAATTTTAAACAACCTAAAATAATGCCCTTAATTGTCCGAACACAACAAAAGAAACCCCATCTTTTTATCTCTTACCGTTCTCGAGTTATAAATTATTAAAGTCTCACGTCCGCCATTTTGAATTTCCTACCCTTTAGACTTACAAAGACCAAATCACTTTTACATTAATATTTTAGTCTTTTATACATTTTAAGACCGAAAAATTTTATTTCTGAACGAAAATTTTGACACTTAATTATTATGATAAAAATGGAATCCCTCATACTCCTAAACACCAGTAACGTTAACGCCGATTTTCTATTTAAATTAATTAAACTAATAAACGAGATTGAAAATTGAACATTCGCCCCATGAAAGACGAGGATAATTTAATACCAGTTCACAGAGAATAAGACAAGGATAGCCATATAGACTCTTAATAAATTAAAATAAAAATGAAAACAAATAGACGGAGATAAAACAATTATAGAAATACATTCTCTTATATTTATGGAAAAACACCACATCAAAATAACTATTATCTTATTAATATTTTTCAAAACAATTGTTATAAACAATTAAAATTATATCAATACCATTTTACTAACTACGTCATCAAAATTATCTCGCAAAACCGATCAACTTAATGAAAAAATACTTACTACAAGATTGTTCAATTTTGCAACTTGTTTTTATAAACAATTATAAATAAATAATTAACCACATTAATAATACCCGTTAACATGTGCCCCAGGTTATGCATAACAACTTTTGTATAAGTCAAAATCTCGTCACACCTCTGGTTGAGGCTACAAAAAATTCCAAAGGGAAAGACACCCGGTATAACGGTTTAGCGTGGGAGTTGTGCCATATAATTGATATTATACGCCCTAAATATCGAAAATTCGACTGGATCGAACTTCGATCCTTAATATCTCTTAAACTACGCCTGCTAAAAATACCCCGTTTGCATGTAAATTAAGTTTGAACCTTCCTCTTCAAGCCCGTATGAAAAACATAATTTTTAACAACTCGCTACACCTAATTAATTAACAAAATACGTACCTCCGTCTGCATTCGTCCATATAATTGGCAATTATGTGGATGAAACAATTATGTGGATGAAAACTCGTTCGGGTAAATAATTTGTTATTAACAAATACATATATTAACAATAAAATTTTCCAATGCTATATTATACTTTAGTGAAAGTCCTGCAATATGTTTCCTATACACTCCAATCAAATTCCCAACCATTCGTGAGATACAAAAATAATAAAAATCTTATACATAAACAATTTAATTTCATTGATTTGCTGTACTAATGAAAATGCTAACCATTCCTACCTGCATGACACATTATTAACAAGATATTAGAAACATCACTACTACTGCTAAAATCACTTTTATCAATATTATTATTATTAACAAAATACATATATATACTTACTAAAATTAATATAAATCGCGAGCGTCAAACGCTGAAACGCCACTCACGAACCTGAGAAAAATAGAATTGTATATGCGTAGCATAAGAAACGCGAATCTGAGTGAGATGCGAGTATTGTACGATCTGAAAGAGAGAAAGAGAGAGTCAGATATACTATAGTAACTGTTAGACGAAGAGAGCAATATCTTTTATACTTTAGACATACTTAATAATGACTTTAATTGTACTATTGAATTATTCTACTGTATGTAAAGTATGTCTAAAGAAACTTAAATAATATTCAACAATATATTTGCACATTTAAAAATTAAAATATTAAGGATTTCTTATTTTCCTTTATGATAAAAGTCATATTGAAATTTTATAATGAAAGAAGGTATCGCTCTCAATACAAATCGCTGTTAGACTAGAGAATAAAAATAGAATTCAGACGAGTCACCTGTATGACTCATTCGAGTGAATCTAATCCTCGCATAAACCATATATGGACATGTCGAAGCAGAGCGCAACGCATGACCATATAAGGTAATGAATTTCAAGACACCACCCTATGACTCATTGCTGGCAAGCGAGCCACACCACTAGAAGTAGACTCATATCCGCTAGACAACGCCTTATGACTCATTGTAACGAGGTGCGGTCACCTCCCACTACTGTTTCCAAAATTGTATAAAAGCGGAATCTTTCACCCTCTCGACGGAGAGTGTGGAACGAGCCAGGAAAGGTCACATATCTTATACTTGTTCCATCCTCCCACAGAAGCCACTTGTATCGTAAAAGTTCTACAATAAATATCATACTCTTTTATATCAAAAGAAAGATAAAGATTATTGAATTACCCACCTTCGACGGATCCAAGGAGCCATAATCTACATCGCCGACTAACAGCTAATTATCCTGGGATTTTACCTCCTTAACTGCAAGAAAAAGAACCCATCAACGGAGACGTTCTGCCGGATCGAGCCACCTCGCATCACCCAGGACGTCACAAGTTGAAAATTTTTTGTGGCAGCGGTGGGATAGCCAAAAAGGCGATCCCGACAGGAATGGTGAAAGGATTGGACATCTGGAAATCATCCCTTGGGACAACACTTCGGTTCTCTGGAAGCTGAGTGAGCCAGTAGCGGAAGAAGAAGCCGATTGCTGTATTCATTCTGCAACATCCTGTCTCTACTTTAACGAGAAAAGGATCTTTTCCGGAGAGCAGCTGCAGGGATAAGGCTGCGAGCGTGTGGACAAGGCTTCATGGAGTCGCGCATAACTATCATTCTTCTTTTCATTATCATACGATACATGTAAGTGCGAACTTGTCAATATTACGAACTTTTACATTTCCTTTTAACGAATAAGTAATTATAATAAATAAAAATGGCTACAGACGGCATAAATGATTTAACTAGACAGATAGGCGATATGAATATTAACGCAACCGACGCGAATCGTAGAGCTAATGCGCCGTATATAAGTTTGCGAGATGCAGCCGAGACAATTCTCCCGTTTGATGGAAAAAATATGCCCGTCCTACAGTTTGCTAATAGTTGCATGCACGCTAAAAATATGATTTCTCCTACCGCGGAATATGGACTTGTTCAATGATAAAAAATAAATTAGTCGGACTTGCATTGAGGGTGGCATTAAGTGGAGAATATAATGATATAGAATCTTTGTTAGCAGTCTTAAGAACTAGATTTGCACCAGTTTATTCTTCGTCACAATTGCACGGGGAACTTGCTAAAGTAACTCAACATCCCGACGAATCAGTAGTCGATTACGGTAGCCGAGTATCAATGATCCTGCAACAATTAAAATCTTGTTATCAAACTAAAAATCCGAATCAGGCAATACAATTTTTAAATTCTGCTGAAAGCAATGCCGTAAGAAATTTTCTAACTGGTTTAAAAACAGACATTTATACAAGAATGTATCCACGTGACGCAATCACTTTAAATACCGCGATAAAATCCGCAATAAAAGCTGAAACGGAGTATCAGGAACACGCGCAACGTATAAGAATAACGGAAGGACTCATACAATCAATTCGATGCAATAATTGTCTTGGATATGGTCACGATACTTATTCATGCAGCACTATTAATTCTCTCGCGCAAATATCCCATGTGCAATGGCAACCAAAAGTATGTTCGTATTGTAAAAATTCTGGACATGTACGAGCAGAATGTAAAGCCTTACAACCACGAATACTGAACCAAAACCCCTTATTAAATAATGTTCGAAATCCTTTGATAAATAACCCGGGAAAAAAAGATTAGATATAATCATATATAATTATATCTGGTATATGTATAATTATATATAATTATATATGTTTTTATGTGGGGTCATATCTAATTATACATGGCCACATGTGCAATCAGTGGTCCCACATACAACCAGATATAGCACCATATCTACTTGTATATAAATGTATATAATTTTATGTGAAGCCAGATATAATGATATGTGAGTAGTGCACTCTACATATAACTAGATATAGTATTATATACAACTATATGTGCAGTCATATATAGCCAGATATATTAATGTGACTAATCTGGCGTTATATACAACCAGATATAGCACCATATCTAACCGTATATAAATGTATGTGAAGCTAGATATGATGATATATGAGTACTGCACCCGACATATAACTAGATATAGTATTATATACAACTATATATGCAGTCATATATAGCCAGATATATTAATGTGACTAATCTGGCGCTATATACAACCAGATATAGCACCATATCTAATCGTATATAAATGTATGTGAAGCTAGATATGATGATATATGAGTACTGCACCTGACATATAACTAGATATAGTATTATATACAACTATATATGCAGTCATATATAGCCAGATATATTAATGTGACTAATCTGGCGCTATATACAACCAGATATAGCACCATATCTAATCGTATATAAATGTATGTGAAGCCAGATATAATGATATATGAGTAGTGCACCCTACATATAACTAGATATAGCATTATATACAACTATATATGAAGTCATATATAGCCAGATATATTAATGTTACTAATCTTGTCCTATGTATAACCAGATATAGCACTATATCTGTATAGATATAGATTCGCAAGTCATCATATATGCTGCAGATATTTATAATCCTAAATTTAAACATTTATTGTAATCGTTTTTATATTATTACAAATATTAAATTCAAAAATTTGTTACATAATATTATATAATTCAGTAATATTATAAAATAATACTGCAGGTAATGTGTGCGTATGGAACTTGGCAAACTTCCAGCGTAATATTTAACAATTAATATTATTAGTAAAATTCATAATTATATATACTAATAACCATGGGTATATAGTGTTTTATAAAGAATATAATTTATTTTCATGTATTTTGGCTTTATTCAGCTAGTGCATATATTGTACAGTAAAAACTTATGATTATATATAATTATGTTTACCAAATTTTTCTAAATAAATTTGGTCTTTTGCATATGTATTCACCGACTTTTAAAACTTGAATTATTGATTTGATGCTTTCCAATTTGATTAAGAGAAATTCGTTATTTTTCTGTACGGGTATGATATGCTTCACTTTTGCTTTCGTTTTGTTTTGATAAAACATTTTTGTACATTTAACAGAAAAGCACTGAATTATGAAGCACAATTTATTTTGAATTTCAAAGAAAAATCGGATCTCGCCATAAATACAAGAGTTATTAAGCATCTTTATTTGTACTGTGTAACTATTTGTTTTAGTGATTTTATATGAGTTTGAAGTATAAATTTCTCCATTAATTTTCGCTCGAGTGTATACTTTTACATCATCCATTGAGTGTAGACCTTCAGATAATAATAATTGACGTTCAACATCATTCAATTTAACAGTTACATTTTTACCTAGAAGCTGATATTTTTTTAATTCATGATCTTCTACAGTGGTATCATGTTTATCAGTCACACGGTTCTTCAATATTTGAACACCTTGGGCAATAGTTAAAATATTAACAATTTCTTGACCCATGTGTTTACTACCGTGGACGCAATTGGCTATAAATCCATTATAATTTTCGAACGGAAAAGCTGACGTAGCCCATAAAGGACCCCATCGTTTAACCGACAGTACAAGATGTGCAAGCTGATGAGCATTGTACGTTAAGTCTCTGTCACTGTAAAGCGTCGGTATTCCTTTTCTAAATAATTTTATTAATTCGTCCGCTTGTTGAAGATCAATTATTGTGATACGTTCTTATAGCAAGGTATATAGAGCAATGACTATAAGCATCCAATGTTGGAAATATTTATCCGGTAAATAATTAACCAATGCTGGAAGAGAATAAAATAAAATCCAGTTATAATATTCTGATGCTTTGTAAAATTGAAAGTCAGATATTGGTCTTGGTAATCGACTAAATGACTGAAGAGGTCGAATATTAACCAAAAAAGTATCAATTTCTTTAGTGAATTGTTTAATATTCCAAGGGCCGCTTCTCTTTAGCCATATAGTAATAAAGTGTTTTACTACTCCAAGAAGTATAAACTCGAATGCATAAACTCTGGTAAAACACATGTTCCAAGGTCAACGAGAGGCAGACAGGAAATTACAGAATATCCCTTTACACCTTTGATGTGGATTTTGTTTGACTTAAGTACTCGTCGAGCTTGCTGTTCCATTCTTGCTCCAGTTCTTAATGTTACGTTGTCCTTCAAAGGGTATATACGACAGCTTTTTTTTCTTACTACGCGTTGACATTGTTCAGTTCTTATTTCACACATATTACAACCGTAATGACCATTGAAATTTAAAATATTTTGAATTTGGGCTCTAGCTGGAGCATCAGCAATGATCAAAGGAGCAACAATTCTAGATGTAATATTTTCTCCTGTTGTGTGATCAACCCAATGAATGCCATCTTCAAAATATTTTTTTAATTTTAAACAGAACGGCCGAAGGAAAGTATTCATCGATGGTTTACAATCATCATCATACCATAAACCTACAGTTACTATGAATGATTCCCTAAGATGCTCTGGGAGTTCTGCAATGGTAAACATCAACGGCCAACAATGGCTTTTTGCACTTTTTACCAAAGATAGCCCGTCTGTATTTAATATTAATGTTAAATCATATTTATGGCTGTTATCGCGAGAATTCACCCGGATATATTCAGATCCATCAGTTATGGCACGCCGTTTTACTTTTTAATGGCATCAATAATATTCTACACAATATAAAAGTTTCCAAAAATAATTGTTCTAAGAAAAATAGCGATTCTTACTAATGATTTTAAATTATGTCGAACATAATAAAAATTGGACGAATTAAAATTATGTCGGGACATAAAAATAATTCCGAATTTTTATTATGTTCCGACATCATAGTAATTCATCCAATTAAAATTATATCGGAACATAATAAAAATTGTACGGCAAGCCGTTTTACTTTTAAATAGCATAATAAATATTCCATTCAATATAAAAGATAAAAAAATAATAGTCTTAAAAAAAATTACAATGAATTAAAATTATGTCAAGACATCATAAAAATTCGGAATTATTTTTACGTGTCGATATCATTTTAATTCAACCAATTTTTATGATGTCACGACATAATTTTAATTTAACGAATTAAAATTTGATATACATAATAAAAATTGCATGGCACACCGTTTTACTTTTCAATAGCATAAATAATAATCTATACAATATAAAAGTTTCAAAAAATAATTGTCTTGAGAAAAATAGCGATTTTTACTAATGAATTAAATTTATGTCAAACATAATAAAAATTGCATAAATTAAAATTATGTCGGGACATAATAAAAATTCGGAATTATTTTTATGTCCTAACATAATTTTAATTTCACGAATTAAATTTGTGTCTGGACATCATAAAAATTAGATGAATTAAAATTATGTCGAGACATCATAAAAATTGTATGAATTAAAATGATGTCGACATCATAAAAATTGAATGAATTAAAATTATGTCAAGACATAATAAAAATTGTATGAATTAAAATTATGTCGAGACATCATAAAAATTGTATGAATTAAAATTATGTCGACATCATAAAAATTGAATAAATTAAAATTATGTCGCTACGTAAAAATAATTCCGAATTTTTATGATGTGTCGACATAATTTTAATTCATACAATTTTTATGATGTCTCGACATAATTTTAATTTATTCAATTTTTATGATGTTTCAATTTTTATGACATCTCGACATAATTTTAATTCATTCAATTTTTATGATGTCTCGACATAATTTTAATTCATTCAATTTTTATGATGTCGACATCATTTTAATTCATATAATTTTTATGATGTCGACATAATTTTAATTCATACAATTTTTATGATGTCTCGACAAAATTTTAATTCATTCAATTTTTATAATGTCTCAATTTTTATGATGTCCGAATTTTTATGATGTCTGAATTTTTATGATGTCTGAATTTTTATGATGTCTCAATTTTTATGATGTCTGAATTTTTATGATGTCTGAATTTTTATGATGTCTGAATTTTTATGATGTCTCAATTTTTATGATGTCTGAATTTTTATGATGTCTCAATTTTTATGTCTCAATTTTTATGATGTCTCAATTTTTATGATGTCTCAATTTTTATGATGTCTCAATTTTTATGATGTCGCGACATAATTTTAATTCCGGAGCTGGTGATTTTCATCCCACAATATTGGCAGCATTGTGTAAGTAGCGTCAACAGTTCTCACAGCTTGAATTCGATGTCTACGTGTCCCAGGTCGCCGATTACGACGTCCAGATAATGCGCTCCGTAGTTTTTGGTGTCTAAGTGTATTAATACCTTGAATTCGATGTCTACGTGTCCCAGGTTGTCGACGACGAGGTCCAGATAGTGCGCTCCGTAGTTTTCGGTGTCTAGGTGTATTAATACCTTGAATTCGATGTCACGTGTCCCAGGTTGCCGATGACGGCGTCCAGATAATGCGCTCCGTAGTTTTCGGTGTCTAGGTGTATTAATACCTTGAATTTGATGTCTACGTGTCCCAGGTTGCCGACGACGAGGTCCAGATAGTGCGCTCCGTAGTTTTCGGTGTCCAGGTGTATTCATACTTTGAATTCGATGTCTACGTGTCCCAGGTTGCCGATGACGACGTCTAAATAATGCGCTTCGTAGTTTTCGGTGTCTAGGTGTATTAATACCTTGAATTCGATGTCTACGTGTCCCAGGTTGCCGATGACAACGTCCAGATAATGCGCTCCGTAGTTTTCGGTGTCTAGGTGTATTAATAACTTTGAATTCAAATCTAGGACACGTAGGTATCGAATTCGAGGATTTGTTCTAACAACTAGACACCGGAAACTACGGAGCGCACTGCCTAGGTTCCGTCATCGACCTGGAATACATAGATATAGGAAAATTATATATATTTAACTTTAATTGTAAGTTTTTAATTAATGGTGCCTTTTAATTAATCAGGAACAAATCTAACAGCACTTTTATTATATCATGTGAATACAAGCTTTCGATTGCGATTATAAGACATAGATATATATATTTTTAACTTTATGTACATTATATTTAACAAAATTATAATATTACAAAAAATTATTTTAATCACAAAGAATTAAAAAGATAACAGTACAAAATAAAAATATTTAATTAAAATAAAATAAATAAATTTTTATTTTAAAAAAACTTGGCGCTGCTAGACCTTGAAATTTAATAAAGTATTAAAATTTGGATTGAATTTAATAAAGCCCAAAATTTTTGATTAAATAAAAAAATAATTTAGGGAAGTATGCAACGGGAGTCAAAATGCAGCGCCAAGTTTTTTTACAAGAAAAATTTATTTATTTTATTTTAATTAATTATTTTTATACGTAATATCTATGTATTCCAGGTCGATGACGGAACCTAGGCAGTGCGCTCCGTAGTTTCCGGTGTCTAGTTGTTAAAACAATTCCTTGAATTCGATATCTACGTGTCCTAGATTCGGATTCAAAGTTATTAATACACTTAGACACCTACAGAGACACCTACATCCTAGAAAACTACGGAGCGCACTATCTGGACCTCGTCGTCGGCAACCTGGGACACGTAGACATCAAATTCAAGGTATTAATACACCTAGACACCGAAAACTACGGAACGCATTATCTGGACGCCGTCATCGGCAACCTGGGACACGTGACATCGAATTCAAGGTATTAATACACCTAGACACCGAAAACTACGGAGCGCACTATCTGGACCTCGTCGTCGACAACCTGGGACACGTAGACATCGAATTCAAGGTATTAATACACTTAGACACCGAAAACTACGGAGCGCATTATCTGGACGTCGTCATCGGAAACCTGGGACACGTAGACATCGAATTTAAAGTATGAATACACCTAGACACCGAAAACTACGGAGCGCACTATCTGGACCTCGTCGTCGGCAACCTGGGACACGTAGACATCGAATTCAAGGTATTAATACACCTAGACACTGAAAACTACCTAGCGCACTATCTGGACCTCGTCGTCGGCAACCTGGGACACGTAGACATCGAATTCAAGGTATTAATACACCTAGACACCGAAAACTACGGAGCGCACTATCTGGACCTCGTCGTTGGCAACCTGGGACACGCAGACATCGAATTCAAGGTATTAATACACCTAGATACCGAAAACTACGCAGCGCACTATCTGGACGTCGTTATCGCCGACCTGGGACACGTAGACATCGATTTCAAGCTGTAAGAACTGTTGGCGCTACTTACACAATGCTGCCAATATTGTGGGATGAAAATCACCAGCTCCGGAATTAAAATTATGTCGCGACATCATAAAAATTGAGACATCATAAAAATTCAGACATCATAAAAATTGAGACATCATAAAAATTGAGACATCATAAAAATTCAAACATCATAAAAATTCGGACACCATAAAAATTGAGACATCATAAAAATTCAGACATCATAAAAATTGAATGAATTAAAATTATGTCGAGACATCATAAAAATTGTATGAATTAAAATTATGTCGACATCATAAAAATTGTATGAATTAAAATGATGTCGACATCATAAAAATTGAATGAATTAAAATTATGTCGAGACATCGTAAAAATTGAATGAATTAAAATTATGTCGACACATCATAAAAATTCGGAATTATTTTTACGTATCGACATAATTTTAATTCATACAATTTTATGATGTCGACATAATTTTAATTCATACAATTTTTATGATGTCGACATAATTTTAATTCATACAATTTTTATGATGTCTCGACATAATTTTAATTCATTCAATTTTTATTATGTCTCGACATAATTTTAATTCATCAAATTAAAATTATGTCAAACATAATAAAAATTGGATGTATTAAAATTATGTCGGGACGTGATAAAAATTTGAAATTAAATTATATTTTATATATGTCCAGACATAATTTTAATTCGTGAAATTAAAATTATGTCAGGACATAAAAATAATTCCGAATTTTTATTATGTCCTGACATAATTTTAATTTATCCAATTTTTATTATGTTTGACATAAATTTAATTCATTAGTACGAATAGCTATTTTTCTCAAGACATTATTGTTTGAAACTTTTATATTATGTAGAATATTATTTATGCTATTAAAAAGTAAAACGGCGTTCCATAATCAGTTATGTCAGATATGATATTTTCATCACGTAATAAAGTAGGTGCAGATTTTAATTTGGTGGCAAGATTTCTGTTTTCGAACATATACTTCACTTGGTCATGAATGTCGAATTCGAAAAAAAATGAAATATCATTTTTGTTAGCATTGCATGAGGAACATTTAAAATTTTTATCGTTAATACAACCAATGTAATGTAAACATTTTTTACAATAAAAATGTTTATTAACATTACATGGAGGCGCAATATTCTTAACGTATTGAAAAAGTTTAAACACTGTCCTTGGCATTTGGTTGTCTCTAGGAAGCATATTACATACTATTCTTAACATCTCTTTCAAGGCAGCTTTTGTAAGTTTATGATTAACATAAAAATTCATTAGCTCGAGAACACCTTGGTCAACTGACATTGTGCTATTTTTGTATAACATATGATCAAACTTACTGTCATCATTATCATCATTACTATAATCATCATTCGATTCAATACCACTTGCATCATTATTGTTTATATTATTGCTACAATTAGAACTTAATTCACAGCTTTCGTCAAAATCACCGTTACTATACATATTTATACTTTCATTATCTCTCGAATCACCTGATAAACTACTGATATCATAAAAAGATTCTACATTATCATCTCTATTTACATTTTCATCCTGATTGCTCAAATCGCAGCGTTCATTGACACTATCATTGTCGATTGTACTATGATCAGGAGTGCCCTCACCTAAGATGTTACTGTTATCGAGAATTTCTTTATTATTATTTTTATTCACTTCTTTACAAAGCGATGTATTCCGACGCCACCTGGATAACGTCCTTAATGGAACCTAAAAACAGAATATAATTAATATATATAGCCTTAAAATGGACGAAGTACAATAAGTTAATTTAGAAATAGCAAACGTTGAAAATTAAATAAGAAATTAAATTGGTCATGTTTAATGTTTTCTATACTCAAATATAAGTTTTTAAGATATAAATTTTTGAATATTTCCACATTTATCATATTCTCTTACACAATTAAATTCCAGTAATTTTTTGTATTATAATTTTTCAACTTTTAATTGAGGAAATAATTTGAAAATAATACTATATATATCAATATAAAGGGAATTAGAAAAAAATAACCACTAAAAAATCAAAATTATATAAATTAATTGTGAAGAACAAATTTTCTCTTACGTTGAAGTTTATCAGAAATTACTGAAGATTACCGTAATTATATACAGCTACAATATATGATATTGCAGAGTTATGCATATATATTATACATACTGGAGCTGTGAAATCTTCTTTCCAAAGTTTGTATCTTTTCTTAGTAACTGGCGATTGCAGATCGCCAGATGAAATCTCGTCAGACGACATATCTCGAATGAGATTTGTAATAATAATAATATTACCCTACAAAGATTATTTTGATAATCAACATTTTTTTTGTTTACAATATTGTTAGCAAATTTTTTACGTAATTTAAAACAGACATTTAAAGAAGCAAATGTAAAAATAATTATATGTCAGTGCATTCAACATTGCCATAAAAATTTTCAAATTTAGAGTGAAATTTTTATACAAAAAAAATTAATTACTTTTTTACAGAAAGCTTTAAAGGAGTGAACGTAAAAAATACATTTATAGTCGCTTTTTGCATTTTTTACTCTCTTACGTATATATATACAATATATGTACATATAGGTACATCATATATACTTACACATTTATTCGTACTTAGAAAACGTTACAAATATTCTATGCGCGTTCAACACGTCTCAAATAAAAAAGAATAGTGTGTGATTCTTTGGATCAATTTTCTCACACTATTTAATTAATTAGATGATGAATTACAAATAATTGGATTAGTTTATATATATTTAATCCAATAAATATATTGTAAATATGAAAATATTAATTACAATATATTATAAATTGGGTTATTTCGGGTTATCCACACTTGTTTGAGATTGATCGTTTGCGTGTATCGATACAAAATCTAACCTTCCACGTATGCACATCATAGCGTATAATTTACTGGGCTGCATATTCTAAAGCCCGTGTCACACTACGTATCGCGGACACGGATCGGATTGGGATTACGGATCGCGGATCGGATGTCAGCCAATCACAGATGAGCTGCTCGTCTATAATTGGCGGGCATAATATGGTGCGACATTCGTGGTCTCGTGCAGTTGACTGCAGCCTCGTGTTAAGATAGCGCCTGTGCGTCTGTGAACAGTTGCGGTTTGATACATTTGTTTAATCTTGTTGTATTAATTTGTAACGTACTTGTGATTGAAACTAAAGACTAAAATGTATCTTATAAATTGTGATGAAGACGACTCTTATTGTATCGTGGATGATACTGATGTCATTTACGACGAAGATAACCCACCAATCTCTGGAGAAAAAGTGCATTTTTATTGGCAAAAATCAACGTACGAAGGAATCATCATCATGCATTCAGGTAAGTCAGTATATGCATATATGTATATATTTTTTTACACTTGAAAAATTTCTTAATTTTTATCACGCATGTCGCACTAAGAGGTTAGTTCAAAGTTATCCTATATGGGGTAATAGACAAAGTGCGAGTGAAATATATTATATACATAGATATTGTATATATATATATATATATATATATATATATATATATATATATATATATATAATACGATAGGTTTTCTATTTTATCGAGAAATTAATTTGTATTTGTTTAACTGCATATATGTATAATTGTTTCAGATAACGACGAGATTCTAAAAACCGAATTAAAAAAATTAAGAAAATTGAAACAAACGTCAAGGAAATCAGTTTCAAAAAAATCACCCACTAAAAGAACACGTATTCCAAAAATAAACTTCTCACCATCATTGAATACTGCATCGAAAGAAAACACTAAAAAAATCAGACTAAGTGTGAGTTATTAATTCATATATTTTTAATAACAAAAACAAATAACTTTAAACAATTACCTCTCCCAAGTACATTTAAAATTTTCTTTTGCAGTGTGTCTTCTAACTGCAAGTTTTCTAATTGCAATATGATTTATTAGTGATTTTCCGGGGTCTTATATTAAGAGCACACTTTTTCGATTTTGCCAATAGCTCATTTTTTACATTTTTTTAATTTAAAAAAAAATCGATATTTAAATTAAAAATCAATATTTAAATTAAATTTTACATTTTAGCATCTTGAAGCTAATTAAATTTCCTTCAAAATGACGTACTATACTTTTCAATTCTGCTCATATAGACTTCCGGTAATCACACAAAGTGACAAAATAGATGTATCTCGATCATAATCGGGCACTTTCCTCTATATATATATGTATATGCTTTAATTTATTAATATAAGTTGTAAATTTTTTTCATTATCTCAGGGATCTTTTAAGCAAACCGAACATCGACAAGCAGAAAATAAAGCTTCACAAAATCTACTCCAGGACATCATTGAAAACAAAAATAGAAGGAACCCTAATAAATCAATCGAGAGCAATGAAAAAGTATCATCGAATGACGATGAAATGGCCAAGCAAATTTCTGGGAAATTAGCCTCTTTTTCAAAAGAAAATGTAATAAAAGAAGGAAATCCGAAGAGCAATAAGATGCTACAAAAAACTGGTGAGATTTTAATTATTTTATTTTTATATTCCACACTTGACAATTTAATGAGTTCATATATAATCAAATCGCTAGATATAGAAATATATGTAAACGTATACAATTATATATTATAGTATCAAATATGATTATAAACATACGCAGCTATATATGATTACATCTGATCATATTTTTCTCTGTTTTAGCTCAAAGTAAAACTTCATCAGCATCTGCTAATGTACCATCAGATTCTCCAAGTACGCCAAAATTAAAAAAATCAGTGTCGAGCAAATCAATTTACAAAAAAAACGATTCTAGTACCACAGAAACGAGTGATTCGGAGATAGAATCAGTCAAAGATATAAGCTATAATACTGATAGTTCTTTGGATAACGTTAAGGATAAAGAAAGTAAACAAGAAGATGAGAAAGATCCGCTGGAAACAAATGAAGTCGATTATGGAGATGTAGAAAACGAAAATGGCATGGTACCAAATGCGCAAGAGGACAGTCAGCTTTTCGGGAAAAATTGGCCCGACGGCCCGGTAAGTTTAAATTTATAATATGATATGATTAATAATATAATATAATTATAATATATAAAACTGTTATCCTTATAATGTATTTCTATAATTTACTTTTTAGATGGTATTACTTAAACACGGGGTATATTGCAAATTGAAGACGTTCAATAACTCAATTGGAGCATCATGTAGAGCTTCTCATCTTGCACGTCGTCTTATGGAAGGAGTCTTCAAACCTGAAGTTCTTTTAAACGCTACACTTACTGGACAAACTGCACGTGCTCAGGGAAAAGAACGCCAAAACCAAAATGTCGTTTGTCTGGATGAATTAGGAAAGAATGCAATCATTGGTAATTAAAATACTTGTTATTTTTTTACTGAATCCTACATTTTTATTTTTTATCCACTTCATTTTTAATCCATGGGTACGTATTATAATTTTTGACAGATTTTGCCAGATCGCACGCCAAAAAAAAAGGATGGCTTAACCAATCAATCCGGGATATCAAAATTTCTATGTCCACAAGACTTGGTGAAATCAAACGACAACACTTGGCAAATGCTCGGCGAGATAATGTGTAACAGATCTTTTTTTGCTCGGAACTATTTTGTAACACGAATTTTTTTTATTAGTTTTTCGAAAATTTTATTTATATGTATTAGTTTTTGTTTTTATTTTTTAAACCAATATTTTTATATTACGCAGAAGTTTTTGTTTCTTTTCGTGATTATAATTATTATAACAAATATGATTGCGGTTATAATATATTTACAAAATATATATAAGTATCTATTATAAAAGTTTCTAAATAATAGAGGCTTAAATAAATATTTAGAGCATTAATCTTTATTCATCTTAATATATAAAACAAAGTCGGGTTAGTTACAACACTTATAACTCAAGAACGGCTGGGCCGAATTTTTACCACAAGTATATGAAATAGGGGTAGAATTTTCCGGAATAGCAGAATAACTAATAAAATATCGAAAAAATTCACGTAAAAAAAAAATTAATCTAGAAAGATATCCAAATACATAGAAAAAATACATAGAGGGAGGGAGAGAGAGAGAGAGAGAGGGAGAGAGGGAGGGCGAAAGAGAGAGAGAAAGAGAGGGGGAGAAAGAGAGAGAGAGGGGAGAGGGAGAGAGGGAGGGGAAGAGAGAGAAAGAGAGGGGAGAGAGAGAAAGAGGGAGAGAGGGGGAAAGAGAGAGAGAGTGAGGGGGAGGGAGAGAGAGGGGGAAAGAGAGAGAAGGGAGAGAGGGGAGAGAGGCGAGAGGGGAGAGGGAGAGAGAGAGGGAGAGAGAAAGAGAGAGGGAGAGAGAGGGACTATTTGCGTGTCTTATCACTACATTCATTACTGTTAGGCGGTACGAAGTTCGCCGGGGCAGCTAGTATATATATATATAACTAAACGTTTACTAAACAAAGATTTAAATAATTAATTTTTAACTTTGATGGCAATTATATAGCTTAGTTTATATTTTGGTGTATTATTTTATAGTGTTTGATCGTACAAATAAAACCATGAATACTATATTCAATTAAGTTATATAATAAATATATATATATATAACTTAATTAATTGAATATGTATTGAATATATATATCTTAAAGTACATAAGTCGTAATTTTATAACTTAAAAAATAAGGCAGTGGTCTCTGTAAATATTACGATAATTTATAGGCTGATTTAAACAAATAAAGTTTACCGTGAGTTGAAAAATAACATGTGTATAAATATTTGTAGAACATGTATATTAAGAAAAGATATAATCATATATGATTATATCTAATACAATAAATATTTTATATATACATATATATGTATATATATATATATATATAAAATATTTATTATGTTAGATATAATCACATATGATTATATATAAAATCGACATTAGATATAATTAGATATAAAAAATGGCCCGATATAACTGTATATAATTGTATATAATTACATATAACCACATACAATTATATATAACCATATATAGTTATATAATTATATGTGGTTATATATAATTATATACAATTATATACAATTATATCGGGCCATTTTTTATATCTAATTATATCTAATGTCGATTTTATATAATCATATGTGATTATATCTAATCATTTTTTCCCGGGAATGCCACGCGAAATATGAATTTTAATAATAATAACCGTTTTAATCGTCCAAATTTAGCTAATCCGCGAAACGCTGGTCTAATTTGCCGATACTGCAAGATTCCTGGTCACAGTCTCGAACAATGTCGAAAGAGACAATATAATAATAATCTGCGGAATCAAGGAAATCAATATTTCAATAAAGAAAATAGAACTTCTGAAAACGTACGACGCGACAGAGCCCAAGAGAATTCGAGAAACCGAGATCGGGCTCAGCGAGTAGGCGCAGCGCTGAACGAACGCCCGCGAGTGCGCCTGGTCAACCCGGAGGAACCTCAAGAGGAAACGCAAGTGTAAAAATCTGTAATAAAATCGGGAAGCCACCTTCGGTCGTTCTGCCAAGTAAAAATCTTTTCGACGAACGCGCTAGCTTTATGATAGATACGGGATCCGATATAAATTTGATAAAAGAGAATTCGCTCCATGAGAATGTGCCCATTGATAAGAAAATAGTATTCGAGCTTTGTGGAATAACTAAAGGACGAACACGCACGATAGGCGTAGCTAAATTACGCATTCTCGATGCTGATGCATGGTTTCATGTAGTTCTTAATAATTTTCGAATTAAGTCAGACGGAATACTAGGCACGGAATTCTTCAAAAATCAAAGGCAACTATAGACTACCCGAGGGCTTGTCTGGTTGTGAACGGAGTATCGTACTATTTCTATAACGACGAAATTGTTACTATTCCCGCTAGAACGCGAAAACAAATATTTGTTCGTATAGCGAATCCTGAAATAAAATATGGATATATTCCAAAATTAGATGCCGGATCGCAGGTGTACTTAGGTAACGCCGTTGTCTCGAATCGTGATGGGATAGCACATCTATATGTTATTAACTTATCGGACGAAGACGTAGAATTAGCGATACCGACTGTAAAAATATATCCATTCAAAGAGTTAAATAACGAAGAAATGGACGCAAATGACGCAGAAGAAGACTCAAAGGACAATAAAACACGAGTTAATCACATAATACAGCTACTACGTCTCGATCATTTAAATGCGGAAGAAAAAACTAGTGTCACTAGGCTAGTAACAAATTATGCGGAACGATTTCATTTGCCAGGAGAATCGCTAGGCGCAACTAGCGTATCAAAGCACCGAATATTCACCACTGACGATAGACCAATCAACGTCAAGCAATATCGATATCCTCAAGTACATAAAGAAGAAATACAACGACAGGTTGACGAAATATTAGAAAAAGGTGTAATAGAGACGTCGAGCTCGCCTTATAATTCTCCTTTGTGGATTGTACCAAAAAGGGATGATTCTAAAGGCAATAAAAAATGGCGTCTCGTAATAGATTTTCGAGCGCTTAATGAGAAAACGATCGGTGATGCATATCCACTACCAAATATTGTCGATATACTCGATCAGCTTGGTAGCGTGAAATACTTTTCAGTATTTGATCTAGCTTCTGGATTTCACCAGATATTAATAGACAAGACTGACAAGCATAAGACTGCGTTTTCAACACCGTACGGACATTTTTAATATAACTGTATGCTGTTTGGACTAAAGAACGCTCCTGCTACTTTTCAGAGATTAATGGATCAGGTATTAACAGGCTTACAAGAAATTGAATTATTTGTATATCTCGATGATATTGTAATATATGCTAAATCGCTTCAGGAACACGAGATTAAATTCCAACGATTAATGAAACGACTAGAAGAAGCAAATTTATCCTTACAACCTGATAAATGTGAATTTTTAAAGAAGGAAGTTGCTTATCTTGGACACGTAATAACTGAAAATGGTGTACGACCCGATCCCAAGAAGGTAAGTGCTGTAAAAGAATTTCCGATGCCAAAAACACGAAAGAATATTAAGCAATTTCTCGGTCTTGCAGGATATTACCGAAGATTCATAAAAAACTTTTCTAAAATCGCTAAACCTCTTTCGGATTTAACGAAACAATTTATTGCATTTGAATGGAAACAAGAACAGCAAGAAGCATTTGATAAATTGAGACACGCTTTGTGCTCAGAACCAATTTTGCAATATCCTAATTTTAATGAACCGTTTATTATAACTACTGACGCATCAGGATACGCCATTGGTGCAATATTAAGTCAAGGCAAAATAGGAAGCGATCTACCCATAGCTTACGCATCAAGAGTTTTAAATGATGCAGAAACAAGATATTCGCCTACAGAAAGAGAATTATTAGCTTTAATTTACGCCGTGAAACATTTTCGACCTTATGTTTATGGACGTAAATTTACATTAGTAATGGATCATAAACCATTAGAATGGTTAAATTCAGTATCTGATCCTACGTCACGATTAATGAGGTGGAGATTAAAATTAGCGGAATACGATTATCAAATAAAATACAAACCGGGAAAAATAAATAAAAATGCTGACGCTTTGTCCAGAAATCCTATCGAAGAAATTAAACATGTATATCCTTTGCATGCAAAACGAGCATTATCATCTTCAAGTGAAGCCTCAGTAGGGCAGGAACATAAAAAACAAAAAACATTTCATCCGAGTTTTAAAAGAGCAATGGAAAGTGAAGGATCAGGAAATCCAGCGCCGCATAAAAAGAACAGACCTGATGAACCATCTCCCTATATAGATTCAGATTCAGATAGCGAAGAAGAAATGTCACCTGGAAGTAAATTTTTAAAAGCTTTAGACAGTAGCAGTGACAGTGGAACAGTTTCATATTATTATGAAACCGACTACGATACCGATGATCCAGAAATATGTCAAAAAGGTGAAAAGAGGAAACATGAGAGTAGCTCTTCCACTCACATAAGACGCAGAAAGCGAAAGCATAAGAGAACAAAGAAACACCGTGAAGATTCTAGTCCAAAGGAACTTGACGAATCCCGTGATGACAGTAAAGACGCAATGTTGCATGTGGATGAAGCTGAAGGGCGCGGCCCGCAAGAGCGTCTTAGCGATGACGACGCCGTCTATGAGCCACTGCAGGAAGCAACCGCTCCGGACGACGCATGTGCTTCACGCAAGAGACCGTAACTAATATATGGCTGTCAAAGACCTAAGCTTGGATCGCATGGCTTTTGATTCTAATTGTTCGTATATCGTTACGATCCTTTTTCTCTTATTATTATTATTATTCACGTCGCCTGAGAAAGACGTTTCAAACTATTATTAACCGGCTATTGCGATAAATATTGCCACATGCCTCGGTGGTCGAATTGGTACGACGCCCTACACGGAATGAGGGAGGTTCCAGGTTCAAACCCTGGCTGAGGTAATATTTTTCGCAATAAATTTTCTTTACAGTTATTAGATAACTAAATCGAGTCGATTTAATTCCGGGGAGGGAAGGGTTTTTAATTCTAACAATTACTGTGTTTTAAGTCCGAAAGTAATCGGCGCGCAGTATGTTGGAAAAATTATATGTATATATATAGACATATATATATACAGTAACTAATATAAGGCTGTCAAAGACCTAAGCTTGGATCGCATGGCTTTTGATTCTAATTGTTCGTATATCGTTACGATCCTTTTTCTCTTATTATTATTAAAAAATTTTATAACGAAAAAGAAATGCATAAACAACAAGAGGAATCTGAAGATGAGGCTATGGAAATAACACCACAATCTAGCGACAACCATCAAGCACACTCTAATATTGAAGTACAAGCTGACGTCCATGCACCACCTTCGCATATACGAATAATGCCAAAATTAAAGGTAAAAATTGATAAAAATTTACAAAAATTGCCAGATGACATTGACGCTATTGAAGTAATAGGAAAATATATACCATTAAATAAACAAGAATTAGAAGCAATGGAAGTAGATATTGATAGTGAAATGGATTATGAAATAAATAAAAAATCATTAGGATATCGTGAACAAAAAACACCGAGCGATGATTTGACAGACGAAAGCAATATGAATAGAATATTTTCACCTCCTTCATATAATGCAGTTCCTAAACCTTTACAAATAAATAATAAAAAATCTGCGAAAACAAAAGCCGCAACTCCTAATAAAAGACCAGTGAATAAAAAATTTCCAAATAAAAAATTAAGCAAGAAAACAAATAAAAAATCTAACTTGAAGGAACAAACACCACCGAAAGAATTACAAAGACCAAGAATAAGAGAAATAGAAGTTACTTCTGTCAACATTATAGACTCCCGAGATCACATATGGATGAGGAATGATAATATAATATACTTTATAAATACAAAGGGAGATCCGATAGATGAAATAGGAAAAGAATTAATTGATAGAAAAATATGCCAGAAACCGAAGAATTTTAAAGGAATAATAGGACATGTGTTAATATCAGAAAAGAACAACAAGAAAATTTTTGGAATAATAATTAAAGAAGAATTAAGCGATTAGATTCAAGAAAAATATGTAGCGCAGGGATTTAGAGAATTAAAAAAAGAAATGATGCGTTTAAATATTTTACATGCGAGCATATCTGAAAGCAATAGCGATATAAAGATACCATGGTTCAGAATACGATGTATTATAAGACTTGTATTTTTAAATACAGACATTCGAATTACTGTATGTAAGGGCCAAGTGTGCATACCCGAGCTCAAGGATAGACCGCGTATCATACGTGAGTCCCACGAATCCAGTGTCGGAGGACATAAAGGAATCGCAAAGACAGTGGCGCGGATACGTCATAAATATTTTTGGGAAAATATGAAAAATCAAGTTGAAAAATTTATTCAAACCTGTAGTAGTTGTCAAAAGAAAAAATTAGTACGCGTAAAGTCCAAACAACCGATGATTATAACCGACACTCCTGTAGACGCATTTGATAAAGTTGCTATGGATATATTAGGGCCTTTGCCTATTACTGATAATGGTAATGAATATATTTTAACGATTCAGGATCAATTAACGAAATATTCAGTTGCCGTACCTCTTGTGCAAGCGAACTCAGAGGAAATCGCAAAAGCATTTACGCGTAGATTTATTTGTCAATTTGGAAGTCCCAAAGCAATTTTGACGGATCAAGATTCAAATTTTACTAGTTCAATGATGAAGAAATTTGCAAAATATTTTAAAATAAAACAATATTGCACATCTGCTTTCTATCCTCAATCCAATGGCTCGTTAGAAAGAAGCCACCATGTATTAACTGAATATTTAAAACACTATATCTCTGATAAACGCGATTGGGTTAATTGGCTCGAGCATGCTGTTTTCATATAATACTAGCGTACATGAGGGAACAAAATTCACACCGTATGAATTAGTATTCGGCAAAGCCGCACGATTGCCATCTGAAATAAAAACAGAAGATTCGGTAGAAACGTATGACGATTACGTGAGTGAATTTATTGATAAATTAACTGATCTAAGGAAACTAGCGGTGTCAAATTTAGGATTAGCTAAAACACGTTATAAACGTTATTATGATAAGAAATTAAAAATACAAACGTATAAAGTAGGAGATTTTATATATTTATTAAAACTTAAAAAGAAAAACAAGTTTGATGACGAATATACAGGGCCGTATGAAATTGTGGAAATCCTAGAAAATAATAATATTAAAATTTTAATTCCACCAAATAAAATTAAAATCGTACATGTAGACCGAACTAAACCTGCTCGGATTGCAGATCAGGGATGAAGAAAAAAGAATACACAATTACTGGTTTAAAAGATAATCCTGGAATATTTTTCGAGGCCGTTGGAGAAATGCGTACGTCCGAGAATTCCTAGAAGATGATAATCTACATCGACTTGCGCGATATTAAAGGTGCGACGGCCAAGCTCGAACAGCAAATGGCATCCGTGGAAGCGGCTCTAACCCCCGGAATGGAGAATTTGATTGACGAGGTGCTCGACGAGATCAACCGTGAGTCTCCCGTCGATGACAGCCTGGGCAGCGAGGTAACAGGCACCGTCAGACTGCCTGATGTCTCCAGACCTCCGCCCCGTTATGCCAACATTGCAGCAACGCTGACGAGCCACGAGTACGTGGCAATGGGATCATCTACACGAGCGGAAGCATGCAGCAGCCGTGGGTCACAATCTCTGAGCGGCCTGAGCACATCAATAAGCAGCCCGCTTGCCTTAGGAGAGCCATGTGGATCGTACGACCACTTCGCTGAACCTGCAAATAGACATCATATAATAGGTGAGCGCCCTATGCTTCCTATCCCGCAGGGCTCGCCACCCCCTCCTACATAACCACCACTATCAATACCAATCTACTATCGCGATTATTCGGATCCGCTAGTGAGACCGGCATACGATTTTATTTGCCACTCTGCGTGGTATGCGCAAGTCGCCGCAGAACTTGCGCTGTGTTCCGATTGTGCAACGAGTGAACACACGTTTTGTATTTACAATCGGCCAAACGCCGTATGGCGGCAATTACATCTCCTTTCGCGCACTTTTGTCCATACAACCTTACATTGCGGCCGGTGTTACAAATTATTGATAAAAACCAAACGCGCCATAGATTGTCATGAATGCCGCACCACAATAATAGATTTGCACGGGCGTACCGAACATTTGACTTATCAGATTTTGTGCGAGGCGGTTATCCCTCGTGGAACGCGTTAAACGATACACGATACACGATGCATACTTATAAAAAATGTTTGTGCGAAACTATAATGCTATTATATCCTATATATATACAAATAACATACATATTATACATTTAAATATGCTTATCGAATATTTTGCGTTATATTATATATATTCAGCTTTATAAAATTACCAATCGGTTTTCTTACAGTGTACTGTTTAGAGGGAACTGTCCTATTATTAAGCACATTTGTATTAGTGCTAGGACTACTCCAAATAATAAAAGAGTAACCTATATTATGCAATCGTAATAAACATTAGCGAGCGACCTTACTATAATACTAACCTATCAGAAAATATTAACCATACTAATACTTATTATATGTACATGGTGAAGGGTTTGAAATGAAATAATAAATTTCATATAATTAACATATGATTATATTTAATGAGCACGGTGGAGGACCCTAATTCCCTTAGAATAAGTACTTTGAAAAATAAATCGTAGCAATCAGTAGAATGTAATCTTAATTTTATATCACTAATTTTAACTCTGATTTATATACATGCATTTAGAATAGAAAAAGGGAAAAAGTACGCTGACACACACGTATATATATATCAAAATATATATATTTAATCAATCTTAAAATACAAGTAACTTAAATGCTTTATTAGTTGTAGGATCACTATTATAACGTATTTATATTCACACTCGTAAAGCAAGCCCATCCAGGATAATTTCGTACCTATTCCTCACCTGAAATAAGATAAAGGAAAATACATTAATATTTCCATATACACATATATTCATAAGAATATAAAATAAGATTGAAAAAACTTATCCTTATTAATTCAGTCTCAGCTCACTAATACCTCCTATCACCTATAATAATAACGAAATATATTTATTACTGCACTCTTATAAGATAAAACCGTTATATAATCAATAAATAATTATCCTTACAGAGCTAAGCAAAATGTCAACGACAAGCCTTATGCTAGAAGTAAAAAGACTACGTAATTTTGCTTATCGCCTGGATTTAGACGAAGCTAAGGAAAGAACACGCGGCAAATACTTGAATATATTTAAACAAAAATAATAAAAAAAAAGAGAGAGACTAAAATTATATGAATAAATATAGTAATGATAGAAATATAGCGTTAACTTACTTTTAATTTATCTTTCTCATATCCGTCCAATGAAATCACGGTGACAGTATAGACAACAAGACCTGCAATAAAATAAGAATAACATATATTAACGAATATCTGGATAAGTAACATAAGGAATGAACATTCAAAACAAATATATGCGTCTATATATGTATACAAGTACAAATATACACGTGTATATGCCCAATAAATAAAAAAAAAAAGAAAAAAAAATATATATTACTAATAAAATCTATATATACTCTAAAACTACTTAACCCTCAGGGTACGATCTGGGTTAGCGTAACCCGAGCGAATTTTGAAAGTAGCGGCGCCATTTCAAAGGAAGTGAATGGTGGGGGTCCGTACCGGGGGGGGGATCTTTGAGGTAGCTACTATGTGAGCGCCAAGGGGCAGCGTCAGTCTACGCTTGGTACTCAAGTTATACGATTTTGAAAATTGTACCTTTTTTATAGATCGTACCCTGAGGGTTAAATACTTTGCTAGAACAACTCTGATTATAAAGCGACTTAAATACTTTACTGGAATCATTTATATGAAAAATATGTATATCATAGACTATAATAACACTGCCTTAACGCATTGTCAATGGAACTAATACCTCGATTTAGATAAATCCAGCTGCAGCAACACAGCTCTTACACTGCCAGGCACACTTTAGAATCCTGTAATAAGAATCACATAAATAATTAATTATCTATAAATATAATCATACTCTATACGACATAACCATAAATTATACTTAATAATAAAAGTTCGGGGACCGAACTTCCCTAAGGAGGGAGATGTCACGTCTGACGGTATGATCACCGCTATATTCCAGCCGCATAAATTTTTCGATTCTCTATCTTCATTGCTAGAAGTCCCCAGCATCTGAAAACAATATTGTAATATAACAATCACTCTTTAAATTAACTGTCACAACAATCACTCAGCTGATGCGAGCACGCGTTCTTAAAGTAACTGGCCCAAGCCTAGAGAACATGGCTGCCTAAAGGCACCTTTTCAAGTTTAAGCCCCATTTTCATGAATCACACTATAAACTTTTGGACAATCGCTTGTTAAAATTCCCCAGCATCACTAAAATTGATCGTAAATGAATATTACAAGCCTTATGAGATCCTTTATGCAATATAAATTCACTTTGACACGCGGATCTAACGAAAATAAATGCATGATCTATAAGAATAAACTAAGGAAATTAAAATAAAATATAAATTAATAAATTAAAAGCAAATCATTCATAAGAACATAACCTTTTGTGCCTAAGGAACATTATTATACTAAAATAATAATTATCTCATTAGCATTTTTTCAAACATGATTGTTATAAACAATTAAATTTTACTATTAACAAACCTAACTAATGTGACTACCGGAACCATCACAAAGAGTCAAACAACTTTTGGTTATAAACCATTATTGTATCTATCAAAATAAACTAATTAACAATACAATTTATCATAAAAACATTATTAAAGATGATGAATAAAATCACTGCAGACACTCAGCAGAGCATGTCAAGTAACCTCACAAAAACCCCCACATCATATCTCTTCTTAATTCCGAGATATAATTAAAAATTACGAAAATCCATAAAACAGAAATTTTAAACAACCTAAAATAATGCCCTTAATTGTCCGAACACAACAAAAGAAACCCCATCTTTTTATCTCTTACCGTTCTCGAGTTATAAATTATTAAAGTCTCACGTCCGCCATTTTGAATTTCCTACCCTTTAGACTTACAAAGACCAAATCACTTTTACATTAATATTTTAGTCTTTTATACATTTTAAGACCGAAAAATTTCATTTCTAAACGAAAATTTTGACACTTAATTATTATGATAAAAATGGAATCCCTTATACTCCTAAACACCAGTAACGTTAACGCCGATTTTCTATTTAAATTAATTAAACTAATAAACGAGATTGAAAATTGAACATTCGCCCCATGAAAGACGAGGATAGTTTAATACCAGTTCACAGAGAGCAAGACGTAGTTAGTAAAATGGTATTGATATAATTTTAATTGTTTATAACAATTGTTTTTGGAAAATATTAATAAGATAATAGTTATTTCAATGTGGTGTTTTTCCATAAATATAAGAGAATGTATTTCTATAATTGTTTTATCTCCGTCTATTTGTTTTCATTTTTATTTTAATTTATTAAGAGTCTATATGGCTATCTTTGTCTTACTCTCTGTGAACTGGTATTAAACTATCCTCGTCTTTCATGGGGCGAATGTTCAATTTTCAATTCTGTTTATTAGTTTAATTAATTTAAATAGAAAATCGGCGTTAACGTTACTGGTGTTTAGGAGCATGACGGATTCCATTTTTATCATAATAATTAAGTGTCAAAATTTTTGTTCAGAAATGGAATTTTTTCGATCTTAAAATGTATAAATGACTAAAATATTAATGTAAAACCGATTTGGTCTTTGTAAGTTTAAAAGGTAAGAAATTCAAAATGGCGGATGTGAAACTCTAATAATTTATAACTCGAGAACGGTAAGAGATAAAAAGATGGGGTTTTTTTTGTTGTGTTCAGACAATTTTAGGTTGTTTAAAATTTCTGTTTTATGGATTTCCGTAATTTTCAATTATATCTCGGAATTAAGAAGAGATATGATGTGGGGTTTTTGTGAGGTTACTTGACATGCTCTGCTGAGTGTCTGCAGTGATTTCATTCATTATCTTTAATAATGTTTTTATGATAAATTTTATTGTTAATTAGTTTATTTTGAAAGATCCAACAATGATTTATAATGATTTATAATCAAAAGTTGTTTGACTTTTTGTGATAGTTCCAGTAGTCACACTAGCTAGATCTGTTAATAATATAATTTAACCCTTCGTCCCACTAGGTTTTTTTGGCACCTTTACGCCGCATAGGTGGGTCGTTTTTGTCTTGACGTTTTTTTAAGTGTTAAAGTGTTACAAAAAATCTGAAAAAATTCATGAAGGTAATTCAAACCTTTAATTTGAAGTATCAATCATAAAATTATAAGCAATTAATTTTTTTCACATATTTTTTATTTAAGAAATGGAGCAACTACAACTACAACTTGTAAAATCATCTTTTACTCAAAAAATCATAACTTTAAGACAAATAAAGATATCGAAATGAATAAAAAAAGAAATTGAAGGGGAAAAACGTACCTTTCATAAAAAAAATATTGCATGCAATTATTTTGAAATGAAGTGCTTAAGTGTTCGCCGCCAACCTCGTTTTTTCAAGAATTACGTGTCTCCTGTGACGGCTGGAGGGGGTCTGGCGCCTTGAAACTCGGTAGGCGGGTTCTCGGGGAGCATAACTTTTTTTACGGATGCGCAGTGGCGCCATTTCTACGCGTTTGCAAAAGTTACAACTACATTTGATTTTCGCCCGGACGAAAACGACCCACCTAGTGGGACGAAGGGTTAATTATTTATAACAATCATGTTTGAGAAATGCTAGTAAGATAATTATTATTTTAGCGTGATAATATTCTTTAGGCACAAAAGGTTATGTTCTTATGAATAATCTGCTTTTAATTTATTTATTTATATTTTATTTTAATTTTCTGAGTTTATTCTTATGGAACGTGCATTTATTCGTGTGTTAAACTGAATTTATATTGCATAAAGGGTCTCACAAAGTCTGTATAACTATTTACGATCAATTTTAGTGATTCTGGGGAATTTTAACAAGTAATTTGTCCAAAAGTTTATAGTGTGATTCATGAAAATGGGGCTTAGGCTTGAAAGGGTGCCTTTAGGCAGCCATGTTCTCTAGGCTTGGGCCAGTTACCTTAAGAACGCGTGCTCACATCAGCTGAGTGATTGTTGTGACAGTTAATTTAAAGAGTGATTATTATATTATAATATTGTTTTCAGATGCTGAGCACTTCTAGCAATGAGGATAGAAATAAAAAAATTTATGCGGCTGGAATATAGCAGTGATTATACCGTCAGACGTGACAGTATATCTGACGATTTTAACATAATTATAGAGGTAGGGTGTCTAAATTGTTATCGTCCATCCAAATGTAGCTTTTATACTATTCGGATAGTATCGATATTTTATGCTGCTTAGAAACAAGTTAGAAGTATTTTAAGACACTTGTATTGTTTCCAGAATATAAAAACTTTTGTTTAGATTACAGATATACGTTTTGAGTATTGGCGTATCTATTTCGTTGCAAATGTATCATTATGAAATGATGATCGGTAGTAAATGAGAGATATGTGAATTAAAAATATGTACATTACCTAACCCTTTATCTGATTTTTTAATTTTAGTAGTGACAATGTCAAGTAATTTTACGTTAGTATTCCTGTGTAAAAAAAATATGACGATTATACGATTATATTACAGTATAGGGGAAACCGGGGCTAAGCTGACAGCGGGGCGAACTTGACACTAGGCTTTTTGCCAATTTAAATCTATCGTAGAAACTTCCCTTTGCTACTGTAAATGCGTCTTTATGTGCCTTTATGTATTATCAACGGAATTTGGTAACATTCTGAGTTATAGTGTAATTTTTAACGCGACATAAGTGTTTTTGATAGTGAAAAGTAATTTTTCTGATCTCTCGAAAATGTCTACTCTTTCATCGAGCTTTACTCTTGCGAATCTACCGCTAAGTGATTTTGATGGGAAATTCGATGCTTTATACGAATCCGATAATAATTTTTGCATATTTTCAAAATTTATATATTTTTGGAGTAACAAAAGTAAAAAACGACGTTCGGGGCTAAGTCGACACGACGCCACCGGGGCAAAGACGACACTAACCTAAAGTGACATTATCGCAAAAAAGGTCATTGTTTCGTCCGATTCCGATGACGATTTAAAAAACATCTGTTGCGTGTGTTCGGAAAACATTTCATTAGCTTCTAATAACAAACAATGCATCTTATGCAACCGGCTCATGACGAATGTGTGCGCACATCTGATCGCGAGTTTACGTGTATAAATTGTTTTTCAGACAGTTCAGAAAAAGATAATTAAAAGTTTAATCTTTTTTTTCTCATTATTTTAAATAATTGTTTACTTTATTCCGACTTTTTGTTTCTAATACACAATGTCTTTTCATTTGATAAACAATGTATTTTTATTTTAAAAAATAAAAAAATAAGTTCCAGATCAAATTGTGTCGATCAAACAAAGTGTTGAGTTTGCCCCGGCGGGGTGTCGAGTTCGCCCCGTCATTTTTCAATTCGAAAATTTGTCTTCGCGTCACTTTTCCTTTCCTGGCGGCAAAACAAAGCGACGTACAGCAAAACTTCCTGAATCAATTTTGTACCTGAAGAAACACTCTTTAAATATATATCATTGAATTTGCCTAAAAATTTTAATTAAATATTAAAAATTGCCTTTGAAAAAATAGTGTCGGCTTAGCCCCGGTCTCCCCTATCTGAAAAATGTTAGAAAATGAAACAAATGTTTAAAGGTATCCCCTGTATATCATAGCATCTATTTGCTTCGCCTGTATGGAATGTTAATAACGTGTAAGATAATATAATCATTAAAGTAATATTTTTTAAATGTATATTTCATACTAATTTTATTTCATAAATACTATCACATTTATTCCTATGAATCGTTTTCATTACGCTATTATGATTTTAACATAATTATAGAGGTATAATATGATGTGTAAATTATTACCGTTCCATCCAAATGTAGCTTTTATAGTATTATTTATTGTATCGATACCTTAAGTTGTTTATAAAAAAGTAAAAAGTATTTTAAGACGAGAGAAAAATATAGAGATAGAAAACGAAGAAGGAAGGAAAAGAGAAGGAACAATATAGAGAAAGGTATTATATATTATAAAAATATTTATTATATTGCAAATATATTTAAATTTATATATTAGTTAACTTCTTTATATACACTACCGCTCATTAATTTCAATATACAACAGATTCGTTGATTTCTTTGTAAAGGATGAACATCATGATACGTGTTTTGCACAAAAATGAATGCACTTGCTGTTATAAACATTTCACTTGCATGCGTGGCATTTTTATATAAATAATATATAAAAATGCAATGCATGCAAGTGTTTATAATAGCAAATGTATTCATTTCTGTACAAAACATATGTATCATGTTCATCCTTTACAGAGAAATTAACAAATATAGGGGTATATTGAAATTAATGAGCGGTAGTGTATATAAAGAAGTTAACTAATATATAAATTTAAATATATTAGTTAAGAGATGGAGAGATGGGAGGAAGGAAGGGCAGGGAGAAGTGAAAGAGGAAAGAAAGTGGAAGATAGGAAAAAACAAACAAGCACAGTAACAACTGTGCCGCAATTAACACGTAGAACTACGTCTATTAGAATAAATAATTTTTGGGATTTTGGATAGTGCGACTTTTTCAGCGGTTATGTTCTTCTGATACTTCGTTAATTTGTCGAAAACATTTGCAAAAACATTTAGCTTACATCGAGAGCTTTCAAAAACTATATAATAAAGTATATTTTCCTTTAATATTTTTCGAGAACAAACCCATATCGAAAAATTAACCACGAAAACATTTAGCTTACATCGAGAGCTTTCAAAAACTATATAATAAAGTATATTTTTCTTTAATACTTTTCAAGAAAAAGAAAACGTTGCAAGAAAACGTTGCATGAAAACGTTGCATGAAAACGTTGCAAGAAAACGTTGCAGTCATACCCCCATATCCCCCGAGAAAGACGTAGTTCTACGTCAAAAGAGATAAAGCAATGGAAGCGAAGGTAAGAGAGCTAGAAAGGTGGAGAGAGTTAGAAGAGGGAAACAGAAGGAGGAACAATGTAGTAGTGAAAGGGGTGGAGGTAGAGGAGGTAAAAAAGATAGGAAGAAAGACGGGGAAAGAGAAGAAGATGGTTTTAGTTAGGTTAAAAGATAGAGTAAAAAGAAGAGAGGTAATGCAGAGGAAGAATGTGTTGAAAGGGAGGATGGCAAGAATAGAAGATGACGTGACCTTGAAGGAAAGAGAAATGCAATGGAGCCTGGAGAGGATAGCTGAGAAGGAGAGAAGGAATAGGAGGAGAGATTGGGTAAAGTACGGAAAGATTTGGATAGAAGGGAAATGGTGGAGTTGGGATGAGGAAAAAGAAGTCCTGATAGATGGAAGGGGAAGTGAGAGAGAGGAGCAAAAAAAGGAGGGGGGAGAAAGAGGAACAGAGAAGAAGGGAAAGAGTAGAAGAGAGGGAAACGGAAAAATAAAATGGAAAGGTAGTGAGGAGGGAGGAGAAACGATGGGAGGGGTGGGCGGAGAGAAGAGGGAGAAGAGGGAGAGTAAGGAGGAAGAGAGTGTGGTGAGGCTGAGGGGAAGGGGGAAAGAAGTCAGAGAGAGTAGAGTGTGGAAAGTAAAAAGGAGTGAAAGAGAGGAAAAAGATTGGGGAAGGGGAAGAAAGGAATGCTGGAGAGAGAAGGAGGGGAAGGAACAGAAAGGAAGCCCAAAGATAGGCTTTTGGGATGTAGCGGGAGTGAAGGGAAAACAGGAAGGGTTTTAGGAAAAGATAAAAAAGTGGGATGTCGTGGGGTTGGTGGAAACATGGCTGAAATAGGAGGAACGGGAGAAGATGAAGAATAACGTGCCAAAGGAGTTCAACTGGAGGATACAAGGTGTAAAGAAAGAAAGAGTTGGAAGAAGAGGAAGAGCAATAGGTGGAATAATGATGGGAGTCAGAAAGGGGATAGAAGGGGAAGAAGAATGGATAAAGGAAGAGGGTTTAATGATTAGAGAAGTAAGATGGAAGAAGGAGAAATGGAGATTGGCAATAGTTTACGTAAGTGGCAACTTATGATAATGGGTAAGATAAAATCGGTGAAGAAGGAGGAAGGGAGAAAAAAGAGATGGATAGTGGGGGGCGATTTCAATGCGAGAACAGGGGAGAAAGGAGCGCTGGAGGATGGAGAAGATGGAGTTGAAAGAAAATCGAAAGATAAAATGATAAATAGGCAGGGGGAAGGACTGATTAGATGGGGAATTATGAATAGAGCAAAGGAGGGAGATGAGAAGGAGGGGTACATTTACAGGAGAAAGAGGGGAAACAGTGATCAATTACGCGAAAGGAGATAGGAAGGTTTAGGAAAGAGTGACAAGATTAGAGGTGGGGTGTGAGGTAGATTCGGATCACCAATCAGTAGCAGTACGGGTGGACAAAGGGGGTGGTGGTGAGAGGAGAGGGACAATAGCAGAGGAAGGAGAGGCGGGTGGAAAAGACGGACTGGTCGAAAGAGGCAAGAGAGGAGTTTAGAAGAAGAACGGAGGAGGTAGAAATAGGTAGGGGAGGCAATATAGGTAAAGAGATCGAAAAGTTGACAAAAAGAATTAAGATGAAAGAAAGGATGAAAAGAGTAAAAAGAGGGGCAGAAGGAACGGGAGGATGGTGGGATGGGGACTGTAGGAAAAAGAGAAAGGAGGTAGAAAAGTTATTGAAAGACTGGAAAAGAGGAAGACAATATAAAGAAGATTATAAGAGAAAAAAGAAGGAGTATAAGAAAATGTGTGAGAGGAAAAAGGAAAAAAAGAGAAATCTGCTGGAAGAGGTAAGAGAGGCGAGAACAGAGAAGCAGGTGTGGAAAGTAATAAAGAAGGAAAGGAGAAGAAGAGTAGAAATTAATAAGGAGATAACAATAGAGGAGTAGGATGAATACTTAAGGAAGATGTTAGAAGGAACGGAATACAAGCGAAGGTTAGGAGAAGGAGAGGAGGAAGAGCAGGAGTCGGAGGGAGAAGTAGAGAAAGGAGAGGGGATAGGATAGGAAGAGGTAGAGAGAGTGCTGATAGGGCTGAAAAAAAGTAAAGCGGCGGGAGAGGACGAGATAGGAAATAAATGTATATCCATAAATGTATATCCATAAACTATTATTTCAATTATTATTTCCTTACTTGCCGACATTGTGATATTTTATGTGTAATAATTATAATTATATAATGAGCGACAAATTTGTTTAAAATTTGAAAATTTCGAAGAAATTGGAGAAAGTGCTGTTATATTACATATTTAACTTTTAGAATACTCTGTATTTATGTTTTCTATTACTATTAATTAATATTATTGTTAGAATTAAAAAGATCAAAACTTTTATTATTAGTTGTACCTATAATACACATAGTACATATATTATTATGTAAGAGAAAAGGGGAAAAAGTGACGAATTGTTAATTTCTCTAAACTAATAACAGATAACGAGTCGATGCTGAACGTTAAAGGCGTTAGATAATAATAAATAATTTACTTGCAGTTTGATTTCAATCTGTTTACAAAAACATATAATAGGGTAGCTCCGGTATATACGCCACAGCTAAGGGAAACTTAATTTATCGAGTACTATTTACTATGCTCAAGGCAAATGAATTATACTAATAAAAACTTTATACTGTCTACTACTAGAAACATAAAATATTAATTCTTTGTATTTAATAAAAAAAACTTAGAAACACTTGCATTTTTGCCATATATCCTAGAAGGGTGGATTATATGACATTCATGGGTAAAATGTAAGCCTTATAAAAAGTAACAAATAATGTTTATAAATAAGGCAATAAAATGGCATAATAAGTTATAAAATGTGTGTAACAAGTTTATTAAAATGTAAGAATGATAAACAAATTATAAAACTAAAAACTTTTAAAAAGAAAATAGAAGAACGATAGGTGCATTAAAGATTATAATTATTATTGTTATACAATCCAAAAAGAGAAGGAAAAAGAACACATAGGAGATTTCGAGTTTTAAAATGTATCCGTACTATGGCCTAAATCCTGCATGCTCACTTGCCGTATATCCTAAACACAGGAGGGATATACAGGATATTAAGGTAAACAAAAAATACAAGAGCTATGCACTTGTATTTTGCTGTATTCCATCATTTACTATCCCTCTACACTTATGTGTCATGAAATAACCATTAAACTTTTTACATTCCCTACAGTAATTATTTTACGTAGGTCGTAACACAAGATCGCGCTTCTTACTACGGTGAGAAATCAATTCAAATCACGACAGTTTCGTTAATATTAACAGTAAAGTAAAGAACTGAAATTACAACACAATACTAATATGGCATAAAGGCACATAAAAGAATAATTGCGAGCAAGTAACTTCTTTCTTTCTATTTTTTCTGACATCTGCGGCGTAAAACCCCTCGTGGCGTAAAAATACCAGACTTACTCTATAGTAAAAAATGTTTTGGATACATCCATATGTAACTTTTTAGTATGTTGTTTATAAGGTTTTAGTATATTTGTTTATAAGGAATAACATAATTATAGTAAATACTTTCACTTTCTTTATAAAATTATAGTATAGCTAAGAAAGTATAGAATAAACATACTAGCATTTTTTTATTTCTTGTAATGCAACATTTTTATCAGTTGGTGTAAAGAAAACACATTGTTACTTATTTTCAAGAAAGACATGTGGTTGCATAATCCAAATTACATAATTTTTTTGGTAAGCCACAATTTTTTTACACCAATTGATTTATTTTATTATTCTGTACATAAAAGTGTTAAGGTACAGTTACCAAAAAATGAATAGTTTATGAGGTACTTTATATTTCGCCAAAATGTGCCAGAATAAAATATGAAATATCTTGTAAACTATTAATTTCTTTACAACTATCTTAATACTTTTATATGAAGAATAATTAGAAAAATCATATTATGAAAAAAAATGGCGATGACCTTTATGTGACCTTAAAAAATTGATTTATTTAAAAATTGGTTTTATCATTATTTGTCCTCTTTGATGCATTTTTTGTCTAAAACGTTTTTTCATATCTTCTATATTTTTCGAGATATTTGTCTGGGGCGTTTAAAATGGCACACCTTATGTACAAATATATAAATATGTAAACTATTAATTTGTTAATTATAACTAACTAAAATTTTTATATGTAGAATAATGAGAAGAATTATATTATGAAAGAATCATACAATTTCCATTTTAAAAAATAGAGATGACCTTTATGTGACCTTAAAGATTCGATTTTTTCGAAAATTGATTTCATCAATGATTGATTTATTTGTGCCCCTTGATATCTTACATTTGTCTGAAACGTTTTCTCGTATCTTCCATATTTTTCGAGATATTTGTTTGGGGTATTTAAAATAACATACCCTGTATATATCTATGTATATGTATATACATATGCAGGGTCTGCAAACAAAAAGTGTCCACCATCTATATTTCAGAAATGGCTTAAAATTATGAAAAATATCGAATTTCGTGTTTGATCATTTCGAGGGGCAACTTATTCAAGGGGATTGGGAGTCGTCTCCCCAAGGGATTGCCCTAAGGGAACTCCAAATTGTTAAAAATTTCAAATGGAACCTCTTATATTGTATATCGTTAGAAAGAGCATAAAATAAGAAAAATTTTGGCTCAAACCAGAGGTTGATACGTTGACTTATTCGGGAATTATTTTCCTAGCAAAAATAAGAAGTTAAAATAAGAAGAATCTTCATGAATGTTTGTATGACGTTTACGTGCGCGTTTGCGAGAGTTCGTTAAGGTGGTCCTTTCGCGGATCCAGCTAGTCAAGTAACAGTCCGTCATGAGGTAATTGAAAACAGACATATTGACAAACATTACACAACATCCCAATAATTATAATAATATAATATGATTTTACACGCACGATTTAATCGTATTTAATTATTTACTAATTAAAAAAATATCACAATAGTAGTGCGGTTGGACTCGATTTAGGTTAGGTTGTGACCGAACGATGCATAATCGGGCCACGGGGTACGCTATTATGTCCTATTAGTCATCGGTCGCCACTCGGTTTAACCTTTATATACCGAAAAGGTAGGTATTCGTAATGAAAATCAGCCAAAATGTGAACAATTTGTTTAAACAATTTTAATTTTTCAATCCCGCCACAACTGCTCGATAGGCATCGCCTGAGCTCTGGATACCGCTAGGTATGACCTCAATCGGCCAGCCAGGGATACCTGTTAGCCGGACAGCTGCTTGATCAGGTAAAATCTCCTTAACCCGTTGACTTTTTAGATTCCCGCCACGGTTGCCTCCTCTGGGATGCTCTGCCAATCGTCTCCACTATCAACCATTCATCTACCTCAACTGTGGAACCATGATAGCCGGACAACCGCTTGATCGGCTAAGTCCCGACATTAATCCAAGTATAACGCTACTAATTCTCCTTTATTTTCAGGATTCGTCGACAGCTGCTTCATCACCATCGCCGACGTCATGGATCACCGCTACTCACCGATGTCCAGGATCAACGCGTCTGGGAGATAGCCGGACAACCAGGTAAGTACGAGAACTGTCCGCGTAACTATGACTAATATCAACTTTTTTTAGGTTTCCGCTACGGTTGCCTCATCAGTGGCCTCCCCTGAAGTAGCATCTGTGATGACCTTGAGATCGGTCCACGCAATCACCAAGATGGCCGGACAATCGCTTGTTCAGGTAAGTTTCCGAGTAAGTAAAGATATTTTCGTCTGGATTTTTGCAAATAACGATTGCTTTTATTGTTAACTATAGTTGCACAATGTTGGTGGTTCACAATTAACGATTGCCACATAAGATGGCGGTCGCACGTCTCGCAAAGTGCGATATCACGGTTAAGGTACGCGATAACCCGTACGTCTTTCGTATCGACGTCACGTAACGCTGTTGGCGGGCGTTCCCGTTTGTTAATAGACACTGAGGTAGGCTTATTTATTCGTATTCCGTTTCGCGTTCGCGAATATTCTTCAACGATACGCCGGTATAATACGCGCGAGATTGCTACCTTCAAGCGCCCACGAGAGACTGCCTCGAGAAACGTTGCTCCCCCGGGCTCCCTACCTCCGGGTTTTTCCCCTTCCATAGGGTCTCGGTCGCTTTCTCCTCTCTGGAAATTTCCATGACGATGCTCGAACAATAGGTGTTTACGCGCTTCGGCACACCAGGTGTGCGCCAGATGTTCGCGATGGAAATTTCCAACGCTAGTACACTATATGCGTCGCGCTCTTTCGACTTCCGGGTAGCGACAAATCAACTTTTATAATATCGACCTTTGGCCGACGTCGACCTGTGCGCAAGGTCCATTCGATGTCCCTAATTACGATTTCGCATCGACTTCCTGGGGAAGACGCCCGGATCGCGTTCAAAACGTCCGCCGATGGCGACGACCCGTCTGCCCGTTCTCTAGGCCCGTACCGATCGCATTCCGGCCTGACTTCCTGCAGCCGACGTCCAGAACTGCTAGTTGTCCGGACTGTCCGGACAACCCCTCGTTAGGACGGTCGGATTTTGATCGCGTTTTGACTATCGGGTGTACCAGGTGTCCCTGGTGACGCAACGCTAGCCCTTGGCACCTGTCCGGCAAACCGGGTGTTTGCGCGGTCAGATTGCGCTCGCGATTGATTCGGGTGTCCTCTCGACCTTCCCTGAGCACGCATATTTAATAGTGTACCGATCCGACGCTCGGTTTAGAGTATCGTGTCTGTCCGGCAAACCGGGTGTTTGCGCGGTCAGAATGCGTGCGCGACTGGTCCCTGGGGTTTGTTTACCTCCCCCGAGCATGCATATATCCTATCGTTATGTTACGCCTCCTCGTTCGCCATATTAATCCCTGTCCGGCAAACCGGATGTTTGCACGGGCGGATCGCGTTCGCGCCAATCTCCAGAGGTCGGTGAAGCCTCCCTCTGGCGGCAGTTCACGGCTCTTCGCGCTGCGTCGCCGCGTTTGTCATTGCGTGACGTGTCCGGCAAACCTGGGGTTTGCGCGATCGGATCTTTCTCGCGACAGCTTCTGGAGGTCGGTGAGGCCTCCCTCTAGCGGCAGTTAATGACGTTCGGCGCTACGACGCTTCCCTATTGTGTTTTGCCGGGTGTCCGGCAAACCCCATGTTTACGCGGTCGGATCGCGCTAAATTTTGGGTGATCCTCTTCTGAGGATATCAGGAGTCGGCATCTTGACTCCCTTTCGCCTGACGTGCGCGCCATCTGAATTACGCGCTCCCGCGTTGAAGCTTGTGTGTGACTCTAGCATATGACTTAATGGCATGCTACCGCGATTCACGCACCTCTTATAACTCAAACAATTTTACTCCCGGTAGAACCGGGTATCGTCAATATGTGGGGAATTGAGTGTCTTGCGTGGCCATACGGCTCTATAAGCTGGCGCCTTTCGACCGCTGTCGCGCTACTTACTATACTCCTACCTGCCCCGAGTGGGCATCCTTGCCTGCGTCGTCCCGCATTCTCCGTGTCACGGTGCGCTGCTTGTGTGTGGATGTCCGGGTGTTGCGTGCGGTCGCAAGGTCAGGCATGACAGTACGAGTAAAGCAATATGCGATTGGACCACTACTTATTTAACCTCATATATCAGAGCAAAACATTCGGCAAGCCTTTATTTTCAAGGTATGTACGAAATCCGGAAACTTCAGGGAATATTTTAAGACATGAATAATGTATTCATCTGATCGCTAAGTACATGTATTATTCGTTGAAAACCTCGGACGTGGCGATTTGCATCATTCTATCTTTCTCGTTCATTAGATGTAAACAAGGATAGAATGACAATGGCACGCTCCGCGAACGCACATTTAGAATGACTTATTTCTTGTAAAGTGTCGGTAACCTTACTTGATTTTTCGTACACATGCCCCTTATTACTGTATATTTAACATATATCAAATTTAGGTACCTATCTAATACTTGTTCTCACGAAAAGACCACCTTAAGAGTTTAGAAACGTTATTTTCTTGCTAGAAGCATTTAATAATTTACTTGCATTTACTTAATAGAATGTATAAAATCAACAAGGTCGGGAAATATTCTGCAGATATTGAGCACTGTTTACAAATACAAACCAAATATGACCATTTCAAACACTTCCTACGAATGTAAGCAGCTGTAAATTACTGGAGCACAGAAATGGTCATAACTCGGAAATAAGGTCAAATAGGACATATATGTTTATGTTTTTTCATTGTTTTCGTGTCCTGAATCTACCACTACAATACTTCCCATTCATTAGGAAACACCTGTATAGATGTATGTATGTATGTATGTACATACATATTACATAAGTACAGTTGTCGAATGTCAAACGTTAAGAAAAGTAGAAGATTAGGAACAAGATGTTAAGGCCCATTAATTTGATGCTACAAATGCTTTGAAACGTTCTTCATCTTCTTCGTTTTTCTTCACTAAAAGAAAAGAGAAGAGGAATACTTCGAAGAGCATTTGTAATGTTAAATGGATCGCAGCTTAAGTAATCATAATTGGAACTACACACCATTAATTTTTAAAATTATAAGAGGAATGACTAAAGGTGGGATAATTACGACAACAGGTAAGGAATTACACAGACTAAAACCAAAGGAGAATATACGAGACAATGCAATAAAATTTTATATGTAACAAAAACAAATGGAATTATTCTGTATGGTTAAAATATTGCAAAAATATTGGAGATACTGATTGAAAAAGTGCAGAAAAAAGAAGAAAGATATATAATATTTGAAAAAGATTATATACTATTTTTTAATTATATTAAATAAATGAAGCACTAAAAAAGTATAAAATAAAAAAAAAAATTTTTAATAGAACCAACTTCAAAAAAGCTCTAAAAAGTAAATAAAACAGTTTTTTTATTTTTTTTAAATTTTTTCTTACTTTTTAGTTTTTTTGAAGTCAGTTCTATATTTTTTTAAATTTTTGAGCAATTTTTAAAATTTTAATTGTTTCTTCAATTTTTTTAAATAGATTTATATATCAATTGCTATGTGACATAACAGTCACGTGTAAAATTTAATTTTATGGTAAAAAATTAAATATAATTTATTTTTAATCGACTTCAAAAAGGAGGTTCTCAATTCGGCGAGTATGATGTACGTGGATATGTCTACGATTTTTTCTGAAACTACTGTATGGATGCGGTTTTCACAGTAGAGCAATCCTCGCTCCGGAAAGTTTTAGTACCTACATAAAATATCGCGTTAGAACAACAGGGTACGGAGCAGTAAGGAAATTATGCATACTTAATAATTACATTAATTACAAACAAATAATAAATTATTATTTTTGATTCGTATCAATATTCAATAACGCACTAAAGAAATATGAATTAAAAAAAAAATTTTTTTAATAAAACCGATTTCAAAAAAGCTCTAAAAAAAATGAAAAAAATTAAAAAATAAAGAAGCTTTAAAAAGTATGAAATAATAGAGAAAAAATTTTAAGAATTCCTTTTAATGTTTTGAAGTCGGCGCCAAATTAATAATATTTTTAAGAATTTTTTCAATTTTTTGAAGTCGGCGCCAAATTAATAATTACTAAATCAATTTGACGTCGCCTTCAAAAAATTGAAAGAAATACTTAGTGTTTTTTTTTTTTGCAGAACTGGTGCGCACTGTGCACATTAAAGCCGTCGTACACACAAATTAACGTAAAGTATGTTTAATATGAACGGGTTAAGTCACGAAATCCTCAATATTCTTTATTATACTATTTGGTAAAATATGTATTGGGTATTTTATCAGAGAGTCGAAATATTTGCATTTTACTTTAAATATTAGAGATTAAATCAGTATACAACGGCTTTAATGCGCACTGCCAATGAAATACGCTATTAAAAATATCATTAATTTGGCGCCGACTTCAAAAAATTGAAAGAAATTCTTAAAAGTATTATTTCATACATTTGAGAGCTTCTTTATTTGTTAATTTTTTCATTTCTTATTTGTTTTAGTTTTTTTTTAATCCGTCTTATTTAAAAAAAATTTTTTTTACGTTGACTCGTCGCATGACAAGAAAAAGCAAATATGTTTCTTTAAATTTTTAAACAATAATAACTGATATAACTGATGCTATAAATCATGATCACATCAACGATGAAGATGGCTACAGCGTGTTTTATGTAATATATGATTTTTTTATTATTTATGATTAAGGTATGATAAATTAAAAAAAATAGAAGGAAGAAAAAAGAAAAAAAGGAAAGAAAAGAGCCAAGAGGCAGAAAAAAGGAGAGAGAGGAAGAGGGAGACAGAGAGACAGAGACAGAGGGAGGGAGGGAGGAAGGGAGAGAGGGAGTGAGGGCGGGAGGGAGAGAGAGAGAGAGAGGAGAGGGGCAGGGGGGAAAGGGACAGAGAAGGGGAAGAGGGAGAGCGAGAGAGAGAGAGAGAAAATTAATGAAAATAAGAAAAAATAACTGCAAAATGCGAAAAGAGACAAAATTAAGACGACAGGATATGAATTCAAGGGAATAGATGGAAGATAAAATTGAATTATAGGACATGAACAAAAATCAGAGAGAATCAGAAAAGATAAAAAAGAATGAGAGAAATAAAGAGAAGACAGTGAGCGAAAATGAAGCATTATGAGTGAGAACAAGTAAAAATAAAAAAGAATGAGAAAAAATAAAACAGTAAAATATAATAAAATTAGAAAAATGATGCAGAATGGATGAGAATGAAGGAAACTATATAAAAATAGTGGAAGGAAATTACATAAAGATAGTGGTGAAAAAACGTAACTGAGAGTGAATCAAACAAAATAAAACAAAATGAAAT